>NC_062538.1:21195589-21210589 GCF_022655615.1 Tachysurus fulvidraco
CCCCCTTTTTTTTTTAAATGGCTTTTTCCTGCTTCACTGCTCCACAATGGACACATTGATCCGGTTTACAGTAAAGACCAGGTCTGTACACCCAGACCCCCCCCCCCCACACACACACACACACACACACACATGCGCACACACAACATTCTCATGGGGAAAAAGCTCACACCGTCCTCAAGAGGAGGAAAAAAACATCACATAATATCATGGTTTATTGATTCTGAGGACGTGTAAGACGTCTGTAACGACGCGTCGCTCCGTCGCCTGATGTGACAGCACAATATCTGCCGCCGCTCTTCGCCCACGCACGTTTCTGATCCTCATTCGGGTCCAAGCCGAAAACCAAGAAAACGAATAACAACAAAAAAAAAAAAGAAAAGTAATTTTCCCCTTCGTGGGGTCGAGATGATGGAGGTTTCATTTCATTCGGGCTTTAATTGTAAGAGATTACTTTTTTCTTTCTCGTCTCTGGCCGCCGCCACACGAGTCGCTAATCTCATCTCCCTCCGTTATGAGGGCAGTTCAGAGCGGTTTCTAGATGACAGGTAGGAAGGATTATTGCGTTACGTGGCTTGTGTTCATCGTGTTCACGACCCTCCCCCCCCCATTCCGCCGCCCAATCACACGAGAGCAGAGATGACGAACACGCCAGGGGCTGATCGGATCAGACGCCACGCCTCGGGGAGCGGGAGCGGGAGACGTCGATCTGACGGATATATATAAGATCTCAGGGTGGCGTCATGACACAAAACGTCGCGGTGCGCGACACCGCCGATTAAAGCCGGCGTGTTCGTGATGAAGGCTGAAGGGTCGGAATTAAAGATTAAACATTGTGTGATGATGAAAATCCTCGTTATCCCGATCAGAGCTTGTGGTGGATCCTAAAGTAACGAAACCACATTTAAATAACTTTATACTGCTGAGGGATTTGACCTCTTTACCCGACCCAGGAACCTACCGAGGAACCCTTTTAGATGTGGAGCTCGAGCAGTTATGTGAAGGTTGTGTGTAGGTTATGGGAATCTGTGCTAACACTGTGCAAACTTTCCCTTAAAAACCGATAACGAATAAATCATCATCATCATCATCATCATCATCATCGCAGTTCCAACAAAAAATTGTTATAAAGTGAAACGTGAGCTTTCAGGATTGAACTTTTGTGCTGTGGTGATGTTCGTGCCCCGGAGCGGTAGATCACTCCGTGTTAGACCACACCGAGAACCTGCAACCCTCTGATATTACACAACTACATTTATAACTCTCTCTAGTGCTCTCTCGTTCTTTCTCTCGCTCTCTCTCTTGTGCTTTCTCTCTCCCTCTATCTCTTGCTCGCTCTCTCTCTATCTCTTGCACTCTCTCTCTCTCTCTCTTGCTCTCTCTCTCTCTCTCTCTCTCTCTCTCTCTCTCTCTCTCTCTCTCTCTCTCCGAATCCTAACCACTTCGGAAAAACACCTGCTACCCGGATCGGGCCGAAGCGTTAGCACTTTTTACAGAAAGTCAATATGCTCAGAGGTGAAGTAAAAAGTACTTCAATAATTGAAAGAGAGAGAGAAAGAGAGAGAGAAAACAGAGAGAGAGAGAGGTGGGGTAGATTTCCCAGGGAGGTAAAAAAGAAAAGAGGGTTAAAATGGAGAAAAGAGGATGACATGAGGACACAGTGGACTTTCCCTCCAGTTTAATCCCCTTACGTGTATAGGAGCTGGCAGACTTACTTACTTACTCGTATCCAGAGAGACTTACATTTAACTTGTTTATACAACTGAGATATGATGGTTAAGGGCCTTAATGAAGGGCCCAACAGTGCAGCTTGGTGCTCCTAGAAGGGCCCAACAGTGCAGGTGGTGCAGCAGCACTGACGATGAGCTTTTCTTACTGGCCTGATTTTTCTTAATGGGAGTTTTACTTAATAATAATCAGTCAGGATTTTTATTGCTTTGTGTAAACTGCTTTATAAACCGTCATAATATCATAATATACGTCAGGATTTATATAAGTAGGGAATAAAACACTCTCTGTTACTGCTACCGCTCAGTGTTTGTTTATTTGTTTGTTTGTTTGTTTGTTTGTTTGTTTATATTAAAATTTTTTATTTACCTTTTTTTTTTTTCAAATGAAAGAATAATCCATCTTATATTTTATCTGTTTATAGTTACTTTATCTTCCCTCCTGAAGTTGTTAAGACAATAAAACTGTAAAGAAACTGTAAGGATGTGTCACATGATCACACCGTAACTCCTGAAGTAGAAGGGCTAACACACACACACACACACACACACACACACACACACACACACACACACACACACACACACACACACACACACGGATGTGGATGTGAAGACTAGGAGCATTTTTGTCTCTTATTGATCTCAGCCCCGAAGCTGTCAACAAGTCTTAGACTGAGAAATGTGAGTGTGTGTGCATGTGCGTGCGTGTGTGCGTGTGTGTGTGCGTGCCTGCGTGCGTGCGTGCGTGTGTGCGTGCGTGTGTGCGTGCGTGTGTGCGTGTGTGTGTGCGTGCCTGCGTGCGTGCGTGCGCGTGTGCGTGTGTGTGTGTGTGTGTGTGCTAAACATCTGAACTGAACAACCCTCTCTCACATGCCCAGGTGTATTAAGTTTATCTCCCTGTGACTCTGATTTTTTTTTATTTGTGATCGTTTACCTTCAGAATTTATCTGAGATGTTTTCATATTTCAACCCCCCACACCACATCAACCCCCCCACACCACATCAACCCCCCACACAACATCAACCACATCAACCCCCCACACCACATCAACCCCCCACACCACGTCAACCCCCCACACAACATCAACCACATCAACCCCCCCACATCAACCCCCACACCACATCAACCCCCACACCACATCAACCCCCCTATCAACATCAACCCCCCGACACCACTTCAACACCCTAAACCACGTCAAACACCCACACAAAATCAACCACATCAACCCCCCCAAATCAACCCCCACACCACATCAACCCCCCACACCACGTCAAACCCCCACACCACATCAACCCCCACACCACGTCAACCCCCCACACAACATCAACCACATCAACCCCCCCACATCAACCCCCACACCACATCAACCCCCCACACCACAACAACCCCCCACACCACATCAACCCCACGACACCACATCAACCCCACGACACCACATCAACCCCCCACACCACATCAACCCCCAACCACGTCAACCCCGCACACCACGTCAACCCCCCACACCACGTCAACCCCCCACACCACGTCAACCCCCCACACCACGTCAACCCCCCACACAACATCAACCCCCCACACAACATCAACCCCCAGACACCACGTCAACCCCCCACACCACGTCAACCCCCCACACAACATCAACCCCCCACACCACGTCAACCCCCCGACACCACATCAACCCCCACACAACATCAACCCCCCCACACCAGATCAACCCCAGACACCACATCAACCCCCCCACACCACATCAACCCCCCCACACCACATCAACCCCACCACACCACATCAACCCCCCACACCACGTCAAACCCCCACAACACATCAACATACGACATCAACCCCGATACCATGTCAACCCCAACACCACATCAACCCCCGCACACCACATCAACCCCCGCACACCACATCAACCCCCGCACACCACATCAACCCCCGACACCACGTCAACCCTGCACACCACATCAACCCCCCACACCACACCAATTTGACCTTAAGGTCAACCTTCACTTCACCCTGCACTTCTTTATGGACAGCATGTTCCACTAAAGCTGTAGCAGTGTGTAACTACAGTCACCTTCTGTGTGTATCTACAGTCACCTTCTGTGTGTATCTACAGTCACCTTCTGTGTGTATCTACAGTCACCTTCTGTGTGTATCTACAGTCACCTTCTGTGTGTATCTACAGTCACCTTCTGTGTGTATCTACAGTCACCTTCTGTGTGTAACTACAGTCACCACCTGTGTGTATCTACAGTCACCTTCTGTGTGTATCTACAGTCACCTTCTGTGTCTATCTACAGTCACCTTCTTCACTTCTGGGTTTATTCACCAACAGGACTTTCCTCATTAGAGGAGTTTGTGAAAGTTTTTCTGTGTTTTTTCCTCTTCAGCACATCCACGGTCATAAAGGCCCCATCACGGCCGTGTCCTTCGCTCCGGACGGACGCTACCTGGCCACATACTCCAACGCTGACAGTCACATCTGCTTCTGGCAGGTGAGGAGACTCTGAGCTTCTGATTTAATTCACAAATTCTGTTTCCTTCTCTACAGTATACACACCGTAGATGTACACACACAGATCGAACATCTGGATAAAGACTCATAAACCCTTCCATCCATTTACATGACTGACACTGAGCTGTGTGTGTGTGTGTGTGTGTGTGTGTGAGCGTGTGAGCGTGTGTGTGTGCGTGTGTGCGTGTGTGTGTGTGTGCGTGTGTGTGTGTGTGTGTGTGTTTCCAGGCGTCAAGCTCTGTCTCCTTCTCTCTCACTGTGTTTCATTGAAGGCGACAGATTGTCTAAACTATGTGTCTGTCTCGAGCTTGTGTGTGTGTGTGTGTGTGTGTGTGTGTGTGTGTGTGTGTGTGTGTGTGTGTGTGTGTGTGTGTGTGTGTGTGTGGTTACTGTATGTCTTTGTCCCTCACTGGTTTGCATGTGCTGTAGACTAACCGACTCTGGCCACACAAACCCTCTCTCTCACACTGTGTGTGTGTGTGTGTGTGTGTGTGTGTGTGTGTGTGTGTGTGTGTGTGTGTGTGTGTGTGTGTGTGTGTGTGTGTGTGTGTGTGTGTGTGTGTGCGTGCGCGCTACTTTTCTTACACCTGCTCATGTTCAGATCAATGCCTCACTGTGTCTCCTCTGGGTTTAGAATTGTGCACCTTCTTGTAACACACACACACACACACACACACACACACACACACACACACACACACACACACACACACACACACAAAGACAAATAAATGCACACACAAACATGATTTTTTAGTTATTATTCCTTATTTTATTTTTTTGTTGTTAATTTACATATTTATTTGCTCACCTGCTTACTGACTTGAATGCTGACTTACTAGCTGAATTAAATACTGACTCACTGACATAACGACTCACTGACTCACTCTCTGACTCAAACACTGACATACTGACTCACCTATTGACTCTGCTACCGACTCCCCGACATATGAACTCACATTGTGACTCATTGAATGACTCAATTACTGATTCATTTACTGACTCACTTTCTGACTCACTCTCTGATATACTGACTTAATTACCGACTCATTAAATACCGACTTACTGACATAACGGCTCACTGACTCACTCTCTGACTCAAGCACTGACATACTGACTCATCTATTGACTCAGCTACTAACCCCCTGACATATGAACTCGGATTGTGACTCATTGAATGACTCAATTACTGATTCATTTACCGACTCACTTTCCGACTCACTCTCTGATATACTGAATTAATTACCGACTCATTAAATACCGACTCACTGACATAATGACTCACTCTCTGACTCAAACACTGACATACTGACTCACCTATTGACTCAGCTACCGACTCCCCGACATATGAACTCACATTGTGACTCATTGAATGACTCAATTACTGATTCATTTACTGACTCACTTTCTGATATACTGACTTAATTACCGCCTCATTAATTACCGACTCACTGATATAACGACTCACTGACTCACTCTCTGACTCAAACACTGACATACTGACTCACCTATTGACTCAGCTACTAACTCCGTGACATATGAACTCGGATTGTGACTCATTGAATGACTCAATTACTGATTCATTTACTGACTCACTTTCTGACTCACTCTCTTCTGATATACTGACTTAATTACTGACTCATTTACCATCAGTTTAACATCAGTTTGTCTTATCCAGAACATTGTATCTAAACTCTGTGTGTGTGTGTGTGTGTGTGTGTGTGTGTGTGTGTGTGTGTGTGTGTGTGTGTGTGTGTGTGTGTGTTACCCAGATGAACACATCAATTTTGGGCAGTATAGGAATGCTAAACTCCGCCCCTCAGCTGCGCTGCATGAAGACCTATCAGGTCCCCCCGGTGCAGCCGGCGTCTCCCGGCTCTCAGAACTCCCTCAAACTGGCTCGTCTCATCTGGACCTCCAACCGCAACGTCATCTTGATGGCCCATGATGGCAAGGAGCACCGCTTCATGGTGTGAAGATCATCACATCGGCCCCGAGCTCAGGCTCTTGTCTAGAACTTCAGGACCGCGAACCTCCGAGCAGAACCGAACCCAGGCCACGCCCGGGAGCAGACGTTTTTATTCGACACTTTTAGTGTGTTTACATCTCTGTTTTTTTTCCCCATTCCACTTTTTATTTGAACCACTTTTAAATGTTCTCGTGTGTCTGGTAGTTGATTGAGGACGAAGGATTCCGGACAGCCGTCGTCGTCGTCTCGAGTTACGACGGGTCGACGGGGGACATTTTTACGATATGAAGGGATGAATTGATGTTTTCATTTCATTTGCACATAACAAACAGAACCAAATGTGTTTCTGGCACATAACCTGATCTCCCTGGGGCCCCTGCGCTCCTCCTTTTGCCGAACCCTAGTAACCCTGTGATCGGTGTGTGTGTGTGTGATCTCCGAAACTATTCCTGCATGAGGTACTGAAACTTTATTCACATTTCAACCAGACCCGAACGGACCAGAGCCACTTCCTGCGTAGGTGTCGCTTAAGAGAATATCAGGCTACTTCCTGTTTCGGTGTAGAAACGTTCTGGTCACTTCCTGTCGTAGCTTCATGTCTGCCATATTTCTGCTGAATCATTCGTGATGACAGGAACTTGTTTTGTCGACGTTCCATAACTGTAACCGGATAAAAAGCGCAGCAACGTTTATTAATAAGTAATTAAGAAATCTTTTCTGGTAAATCTACTTCCTGTCTTGCCCCAGAATAATTAATGTAGCCACTTCCTGTTTCGGCAGTTAGCAGATCTGACCATTTCCTCCTTCGGTGTAATCGCTAGATCTCGCCACTTCCTGTTTCGGCATAGTCGATTCGATCGTTTCCTTCGTTCCCCTAGTCAACAGATCAGACCGCTTCCTGTTTCGATATAGTCGGCAAACCCAACCCCCTTTACAAATAAACCCCGCCCCCTCTTCACGTCGTGTAGGCGTGGCCTCGCCGTCCTGGTCTGACGTATCACTAAAAGTCTGTAGTCGACGATCGTGATCCCGCCACAAATTGTCGAGTCATACATATCGCATCGCCGGGAAGACGCCTGATCGTAGCTGCTTGTGTTTTTTTTCGTAAACGTGTTTTATTGTTTTTGTTCCGTCTCGTCAGCAGTCGTGTTTGTGTTATTGTGGAATATTCGCTAGTGTGTTGTTGAGACGCCGCTGTATCGCTATTTATCAAAGTAGCCTTTCTTATCTGGGCTTTGGAGTTAGCATGTGTTGCTAATGTTGACAAGCCTACTACCACACACACACACACACACACACACACAAACACAAACACACACACACTCATATACCATGTGCTGTAGATACTGGCTCAGAATAAATGAAGGTACAAAACTATTTTTGACCAATGTTTGTGTGTGTGTGTGTGTGTGTGTGTGTGTGTGTGTGTGTGTGTGTGTGTGTGTGTGTGTGTGTGTTAAACAATGGAGGTAGTAGTTTCTCTCATGACCACTGATGTCTGAGATAAAGAGAAGAATGTACTTCTACTTTGAGAGCATCCTCCATTTCTCCAGTTCTGCGTCTCGACCCGTCGATCATGACGTCATCGCAGTGACGATGTGACGTCTCCGTTTCTCTGAAATAAACGAGTAGAAGGAGAGAAAACAGCAGAGACGTCGACTAACCGAACGTCCAGCAAGTCTTCTGTTCTGTTTTCCTTCTCCTTCTCTACAGTGTGGACCCCATAGATGTACACACACACACACACACACACACACACACACACACACACACATACACACACACACACACACGACTGAATCCTCTCAGTATATTGAGACGTGTGTAAGTCAGAGTTAATAAAGCCCTTATTACAGTGTAACAGTGTTATTACAGCCTTATAACTGACTCGTAAACACGAAGCTCAGACATTCAGACAGAATTAATACAAAATTAAACCAAAATCCTGTCAGTTGTTTAAACGTCCACAAAAGTGTGTGTTAATGACGACTGACAAAAATAACGGAGGCTCCTGATCTGGTGTTTAACTTCGTTTTCTTTCTGTGATTTAACGTCTTCAGTCAAAAGAGTTTGTCATTTTTATCTATTATATTTTTTTTCTACATTTATTTATTTATTTATTTATTGTCTATAGATTGCTTCGGTATCATAAAGCAGAGAGGTTCATTTTTAATGGTTAAATTTTAAAATTTTTCAGTTAAAATAATTTTTTTTAATTTTTTTTTTTTTTCATTTTATTTTATTTTTTTGTTAATTGACTTTTTTTTTTTTTTTTTTTTTTTCCTCCAGTGGTATAAAAAAAGCCTAAATGTTGCTTTGGAATATTGATAGAAATATATTTTACGTTTAGAGAAACGTTATCGATTTTGTAAAAGGTCGATTTGATTTTTTTGAGAATCTCAGATACAAAAACGAATGAGAAGAAATTAAAGAAATAAATAATTCCATATTTGTATATTTACGACGGCATCGTTACTACAGGAGTTACGGTGTTTATTACAGTGTTATAAGGGCTTTGTAGAACTAGAGAGTGACTGAACTGGGTGCTGAGGATTTATCCACACACACACACACACACACACACAACACTATCTTTTTCTCTCTTTTGTGACTTCATGACAATTTCCGCATCATCTTTACAATCACTCGCAGCTCCTGTGTGAGGCGTGTGTATGTTTGTGTTTGTGTGTGTGTGTGTGTGTGTGTGTGTGTGTGTGTGTGTGTGTGTGTGTGTGTGTGTGTGTGTGAGAGAGAGAGAGACTAACATTTACTGAATATATTGAGCTGTACTGTAACGCTGTGTTTGAAGACGATGCTGTTGGTTGTGTACAACTCTGTGTTCAATAAAATGAAAGATATCTGACATGAGTTTCAAGGTGACTTCACACACACACACACGCACACACACACACACACACAGCACAGACGGAGCCGAGACACCCACATACTGTAGACGTCGGATATGGAAGCCGTCTGGCGTGAAGGTGATGAAGAATCAACATGTGTTTAAAGTTCCTCCTTTAAATGAGAAATATTTACTCTGACCTTTAAATGATATATTTTCTAAAATATATTTTTAGAAAAATTTCTAAAAAAAATCTAAAAGAAATTGTACAAAGAAATTAAATATATAAACTAACTAATAAATGAATAAAAACACAAGTTGAAGATTAAACACTAATATTCCTTTTCTTAAAAAGAATACACTCTTTTTTTTATTTATTTTTTTTATCCGTTTATAGTTACTTCGAACGTTGCCGAACATCCGCAGAGGTTCAGTTGCAGTTGGACAAAAAACTAACACCGTCAATCAACTCGTTTATGTATTTACTTACTTATTTATAGATTTTAGAATGAGACGTGGGGGGGGGATCATGGTAGCTTAGGGGTTAGCACGTTCGCCTCACACCTCCAGGGTTGGGGGTTCGATTCCCGCCTCCACCTTGTGTGTGTGGAGTCTGCATGTTCTCCCCGTGCCTCGGGGGTTTCCTCCGGGTACTCCGGTTTCCTCCCCCGGTCCAAAGACATGCATGGTAGGTTGATTGGCATCTCTGGAAAATTGTCCGTAGTGTGTGTGTGTGTGAGTGAATGAGAGTGTGTGTGTGTGCCCTGTGATGGGTTGGCACTCCGTCCAGGGTGTATCCTGCCTCGATGCCCGATGACGCCTGAGATAGGCACAGGCTCCCCGTGACCCGAGAAGTTCGGATAAGCGGTAGGAAATGAATGAATGAATGAATGAGAGAGAGAGAGAATGAGACGTACTTTTTATCTGTTTATTGTTACATTTAAAGTTTCTGCTTCATACACGCCGTCATAGTCAGTCGTTCCCTCACCGACATTTCTTTTTTTCTCCACACGCTCGCAGTTCATATGACATTCAAAATAAGATATTAAATAAAAAAACTGAAACGGCTGAAACTGGAGACTCCTTCATGACGTTTACAATTACGCTGATCCGTTTACTTGTTTGTAAATAATTACAGATTACGATTCGAACGAATCTTCACCTTCTGACCGATCAGATTCGAGAATTACGTTTCCTTCATGAGTGCTGTAGGGTCCATAAGAAAAATTCAAAGGAGTCGGGAAGCGAGTTGATGTTTTAATGTCCGAGTTCCTCTCGGCTTTCAGACTGACGCGGTTTCGACGCTTCAAAGCGGCTGCTGAAGATTAAAGTTAAAAATGCAGACACGATCCCTGAGAAACGGTCCGTCTACAATCGAACCCGCGGCCTAACGACTTCTCGCGGCTCTCTGATGAGTCTCTGTGGTTTAATTAAAGCTTACAGATCAGACATCAAAACCCCACTTCACCACCATCATCATCATCATCATCATCATCATGATCCGTAGGAGCTCTGAGAGATCGGAGCGAAGCGTTAATCACAGGGCACCTTGTCAATAATGGAAGTCATGAGTTATTACTCGTTAACGATCGTCTAACGAATGGATTCTGATTCAGATTATTCTATTCTAATGAATAAAGAAGTGTGTGAATATTAACGCACACAAAATTAATTCCGCTCCGGATTCCTGGGACATCAACAGACAGCTAACAAACGTGCAAGTATCGCTAATAAGGCAGCGCTATAGCATGACGTAGCTGCGGACGTAGCCGAGACCTGTCTGTGGGTTCAGAAAACCAAATCTTTATTTAACACCTTTTTGACATTTAGTTTCTTTTCCACATGACAGTTTTACAAACATTCATAATACCAATTTTTTTTAACATTTATTTTTTAATTTTGTTTAATTTTATTTAATTTTGTTTGTCTGTTTACTAAAATGGTTCATTTATATTCTTTTTTTTTATTTCAAATAATTAAATAAAAAATAATCATTTTTATTTATTTTCTCTGTAATTATTTTTTTTTCACTTTTGATATTTATTTGAAGTATTTATTTATTTATTTATTTATTTATTTATTTATTTACAAATTACTAATTTATATTCATTTGATTTTCTTTTCAATTTATTTTAAATTTATTTATCTTATTTTTTAAAATAGGATTCCATTATTTTCCTGTGGAATATTTTTGTTTGATGTGACTTATTGATTTTCGACGTTAATTTGTTCGCTCCTTCGTTTTTCTCCGCGATGCGACGTTCGGTTTCAGGGCTTAACGTGTCACGAACCTCACGATCACATGAAGGACCCATGAGGGACGTGTTTTATATCCAGAACGTGACCCAACTGACGGTGTGAAGAATTCGAGTTGTGTAACATTAACACCGTGGTAGCTCCGGTGACCTTACAGGAGGTTTGTCCGGCATCCGTCCCGCCAGTCACTTCTATTGGTTCGGAAGATGAAGGTTAATTCACAGGTCAAAGGTCACAGCAAGATGAAGAAGTCGGTACTCGGTGAAATCACTTCACAGCACTTTTAGCAAAGATTCTATGAATATGCAAATGAGAAACAGCCCACAGGCTCCGCCCCTTCTCCTGGCTAACCGGTGCTACACGGCACACGATGCTAAAGCGGCGTCTATAAGATTCCATTACTTTAAAGCCAGACTGAGAGTCATGACTTCATGTTAGAGAGAGAGAGAGAGAGAGACAGAGAGAGAGAGAGAGAGAGAGAGAGAGAGAGAGAGAGAGAGAGAGAGAGACCATAACTGCTGAAGAAAAGACATGACACTAATATGGAGTGGAAGCCGTCCTATTCAGGATGACCTCTGACCTTTCACTCGCTCATCTCAGACCAAAAATCAATAAGAGGCAGAAGCTGGATATTTCCTCATCCTAACTAGAGCACAGAGCTCCGACCCCAGCACTCGAACAAAGGACACGGTGCAGGAGTGTGTGTGTGTGTGTGTGTGTGAGAGAGAGAGACAGAGAGAGAGAGAGAGAGAGAGAGAGAGAGAGAGAGAGAGAGAGAGAGAGAGGAGCTCAGCTATCTGGAGGTGACGGGGTGTATAATGGGCTGGAAAGAAGAACGCTCGATCCACACAAATACCAAAAGGTCACCTACAGTGTCACTGAATATCAAACTCACAACAGCAAGCAGCTGAGTGTGTGACATTAACTAACACACACACACACACACACACACACACAACCAGTACTGTCACACGCTTTACTATCATACACACACACACACAACCAGTACTGTCACACGCTTTACTATCATACACACACACACACACACACACACACACACAAAACCAGTAGTCAGACACTTTACTATCACACACACACCCACACACACAAAACCAGTACTGTCAGACACTTTACTATCACACACACACCCACACACACAAAACCAGTACTGTCAGACACTTTACTATCACACACATATACACACACACACACACACACACACACACACACACACAAAACCAGTAGTCAGACACTTTACTATCACACACGCACACATACACACACACACCCACACACACACCCACACACACAAAACCAGTACTGTCAGACACTTTACTATCACACACATATACACACACACACACACACACACACACACAAAACCAGTAGTCAGACACTTTACTATCACACACGCACACATACACACCCACACCCACACACACACCCACACACACAAAACCAGTACTGTCAGACACTTTACTATCACACACATACACACACACAACCAGTACTGTCACACGTGTTACTATCATACACACACACACACACACACACAAAACCAGTACTGTCACACGTGTTACTATCATACACACACACACACACAACCAGTACTGTCACACACGTTACTATCATACACACACACACACACACACACACACACACACACACAACCAGTACTGTCACACACGTTACTATCATACACACACACACACACACACACAACCAGTACTGTCACACACTTTACTGTCACCCACACATACACACACACACACACACACACACACACACACACACACACACACACACACACACACACACAACCAGTACTGTCACACACGTTACTATCATACACACACACACACACACACACAACCAGTACTGTCACACACTTTACTGTCACCCACACATACACACACACACAACCAGTACTGTCACACACATTAATATCATACGCACATACACACACATATACACACACACACACACAACCAGTACTGTCACACACCTTAATATCATACACACACATACACACACACATACACACACATAACAACCAAACACACAACCAGTACTGTCACACACTTTACTATCACACACACACACACAACCAGTACTGTCAGAGACATTACGATAACACACACACTGTACTGTTACACACACTTTAATCTCACCCACTCTGTGTGTGTGTGTGTGTGTGTGTGTGTGTGTGTGTGTGTGTGTGTGTGCGTGCAGGATGAATTGAATAGATATGAATGCACAGTGTTCAGAGGTTTAGTGTGGATCACAGAAACAAGCAGAAAACAACAACAACAACAACAACAATTATTCAGAAATGTTTCGTGTCGTTCTCGTATCAGCTCTAACATTAGGGATACTGCTATTTTAATCAGGATTTGAAAAAAAGGGGGAGAGGAGAGAAGAGAAGAGAAGAGAAGAGAAGAGAAGAGAAGAGAGGTGAAGAGAGGTGAAGAGAGGTGAAGAGAAGAGGAGAGAAGAGAAGTAAAGAAGAGAAAAGAGTAGAAAAGGAGAGGAGGAGAGGAGGAGAGGAGAGAGTGAAGACGTCTGTGTAACTTTCCTTCACTACCTGTTGGTCTTTATTGATCTGCTCCAGATGAATTGAACTGTGTTAATCTACAGGACTCGAGTCGAGTCTTCAGTCTCGCTTTAGAGACCACAGTGAGTCAGGATTGCACAGGGACCTCTGCACCGCCCCATTACAGCTCCGCCCACAATTAATACTTTTACAGTAAAGCAGGACAAGAGCGAGGTGCTGCAGATACGAGAAAGTGACAGCAGGAGGAGGAGGAGGAGGAAGAGATGGAATGATGGATGAATACGGGGACATCAGAAGCAGACACAGGACGATCCCACGCCATGCCGGCGCTTTAAAGCCTCTGTCCAATCCAAAATGCACTCCAGCTGCTGATCATATCTCGAGGTGACGATGACCTCTGACCCCTGCCGTGTGACCATTTATCACAGCCGGTCTTGCCCCGCCCCCTTCCTCTCTTCTCTAGCGAGCGCTTTACAGTCTGCAAACATTAGCTATTGATTTTATTGACTGGAAGCCTGCAATCTGCAGCGGAGTGTTGGGTAGATCCTCCTCCGCGTTCCCTCGCTCCTCTCCTCCACCTTCATCTCTTTCTCATTTTCTTTCATGTTTTCCCTCTGGCGTCGCTCCATCATCCGTCACACGAGCGGAGGGAAAGAAAATGGCCGAGGTCGGGACTTCGACGAAGCGTCGATCGTTGTTACACTATTCGACCAGAGGAGGCGCTCACGCTACCGTCGTTCGGGGCAGATATTCCTGGAAGAAAATTATATTATTCTTTTATTATATATTATTATAATTCTTCCTGAGTGAGGATTTTTATTTATTATTTATATTTTAAATAATATTTTAATATTAATTAATATGAATATTTTTCTAAAGGAAAACATAAAAAAAAAAATGTAAAAAAAAATGTAATGTTAAAAATAAGGCTTAAAAAAGTCTGTTTTCTGTCAGCGTAAATATAAATATAAATATAAATATAAATATAAATATAAATATAAATATAACTTTAGAAGCATTTTATGTAATTTTACGTCTCCTCACACTCCTGTATCAGGACGCACTAAAGGACGCAGCAGTGATGCTCAGGAGTGGGTGAGGACGAGGACGAGGACGAGGACGTGGACGTGTCC
>NC_062538.1:21223089-21242403 GCF_022655615.1 Tachysurus fulvidraco
TGTGTGTGTGTGTGTGTGTGTGTGTGTGTGTGTGTGTGTGTGTGTGTGTGTGTGTGTGTCAGTGTCACTCAGGGTGTGCCCGAGTGCCAGATTGAGCTGGTTAACATCAAATGCGTGGCTCACTCTTCAGATTGAGAGGCGACGGCCTCTTGACATGGCCGCCTGGTTAAGTGCCGTCTCTGGAGAGCCGCACGGACGTGGCTCCGTGCCGCACCGCCATATGCCTGCAATATGGCCCTCTCTGCTCAGGCGGCACCATAAGTATTGGCACCCTTCCTAAGAACGACCAAAAACCATTATGCCCAATTTAATTTCCACTCAATCGCTAGAAGAAATTATTTCTAAGAAAAGCATAATTAGCTTCTCATTAGAACGGAGTTATCGTCACCTCTCAGGTATCTAAAGTAAAAGGCAGATTGTTCATTTAATTCTTAATAAATATATCTATTACCTAGTTTGTCTAGGCTGAAATTTCTTCCCAGACTATTAGATAAAATGCTAATCTGTAAAAGATTTTCTCTGCTATCGTGCTAACAGATTTGATTTATTTCACTTACATAATAATAATAATAATAATAATAATAATAATAATAATAATAATAATAATAATAATAATAATGCATTTTATTTCATGGCACCGTTCAGAACACCCAAGGTCACCTTACAAGCAATATACAGGTCACTGCATAAGACAAAACACATAAACAAGTGTATTTAAATCTCAATAAAACATTTTATAAGAAAGCCTGTATAAAAAGATAAGTCTTAAGCACTCGCTATTGCGAACATCGAGGGGAAGAGAATTCCATAGGCGGGGAAACAAAACTAAAAGATCTGGCAACCGTAGTAGTGAGTCGAATCCGAGGTACCACAAGAGAATTTGAAGATGAAGATCTGAGTGCACGTGAAGGAGTGTAAACCTGGAGAAGTTGAGTAAGGTATCGTGGTGCAAGGTTATGAAGTGCCTTATAAGTGAGTTCATCCATCCACATGTTCTGTTCACTTGTGTGTGTGACTCAAGCAAAACGGCTCGATTCCTTCTCGCACTAACGATAACGTTGCCTTAACGAACGCCGTATGATTTATTTTAGCCTTTTGTGTAGTTACACTTCATGTTGTGAGACGATCCAGCGGCTACAGAGAAACGCTCCAGAGCTTTACAGAGCAGTGACACTGGAGACTCCTTCCATAAATCCGTGTCTCGCCATATCGACACGTTTTTATTCGTTCCTGTGTGCCGTACAAACCTGTCTGTCAGGCGATACCGTAAAAACCGTTCCCACTGCGTACAAAAATAGATCAACACCTTCAGAGCGTCCTGATTTTCTTAGCTACAGTAAAATATATGATGTATTTATTCACTCATCTTCTACCGGGTCACGGGGAGCCTGTGCCTATCTCAGGTGTCATGGGGCATCGAGGCAGGATACACCCTGGACGGAGTGCCAACCCATCACAGGGCACACACACACTCTCATTCACTCACACACTCACACACTACGGACAATTTTCCAGAGATGCCAATCAACCTACCATGCATGTCTTTGGACCGGGGGAGGAAACCGGAGTACCCGGAGGAAACCCCCGAGACACGGGGAGAACATGCAAACTCCACACACACAAGGCGGAGGCGGGAATCGAACCCCCGACCCTGGAGGTGTGAGGTGAAGAAATGATTCGTTCTGTCCGTGTTTACGCTCCCAGACCTTCCAGTGACGATGAGCTTTAAACAAAAAGGAATGAAGATTTATTTTGCACATCTGAGGAAACTCGCTCTGATCCTTGGATTTCCTTGTTATGAGTTTTTTTTTCCTTACAGGGAGGTGTGTGTGTGTGTGTGTGTGTGTGTGTGTGTGTGTGTGTGTGTGTGTGTGTGTGTGTGTGTGTGTGTGTGTGTGTGTGTGTGTGTGTGTGTGCGCGTGCGTGTGTGTGGTGTGTGAACCACGGCAGCTGCACACGACAGGCATTAAAATGCAGAAGGAGCAGGTAATCGATAGTGAGGAAACAGGATACACTCGACAGGAAATGGGAACGGAGCGAACTCCAGCGAATACGAGGCTCAAGCGAGCTCTAAAGGTTTAAGACCGTAAACTTGAGAAACAGTTCACTGGTTTACTTCCTAAATCTCTGAGTTTGGGCTCAAGTTGTGACTAAATCATTATAACACCAAACGACGTATTACAAGTTTCCTCGTCTTTCCTCGGCGGAGTCGACGTTTCTTAACAAAGAACCGGATCGTCGTGATCTCTATCAAGTGACATTTTTCCCCCCGTTTTACATTTCAACCGTTTACAAATATTTACGACTTTAACGATTTGAATTGTTTGTAATCGCACGGCGATAATTCCATTAAAATCTTCACCGCTAGGTCGTTCGCATTAGCATTTAATAAACGCGAATAAATTTATTAAAAATTAATTTAATATGTTTTTATGAAAGATTTTAAACGGGCAAGAAATATGGACTCGGTTTGTGTCGAGGTTTGTGTCGTGACGCTCGAACAATTTAGTAAATAATTTGTCGAAGGTAAAAAATGCATTTCAAGATTTTCTCTCTTTTTTTTTTAACATGAGAGTTATGAGAGGGGGCACGGTGGCTTAGTGGTTAGCACGTTCGCCTCACACCTCCAGGGTCGGGGGTTCGATTCCCGCCTCCGCCTTGTGTGTGTGGAGTTTGCATGTTCTCCCCGTGCCTCGGGGGTTTCCTCCGGGTACTCCGGTTTCCTCCCCCGGTCCAAAGACATGCATGGTAGGTTGATTGGCATCTCTGGAAAATTGTCCGTAGTGTGTGTGTGTGTGAGTGAATGAGAGTGTGTGTGTGCCCTGTGATGGGTTGGCACTCCGTCCAGGGTGTATCCTGCCTCGATGCCCGATGATGCCTAAGACAGGCACAGGCTCCCCGTGACCCGAGAAGTTCGGATAAGCGGTAGAAGATGAATGAATGGATGAATGTTACATTTATCTATATGAAACATTATTTAATAACAAATTTATTCATAAATCGTTTATAAATCACGAAGCGATCCGTCCGACTTCTTCGTCGAAGCTTTCTTCGTTAAATTAGATTAAAACCGAGTAGAACATGAAACAAAGCTCTCGATGTTTAACCGTCATGTCGTAATAATCTCCTCTGATGAAGCTGTGCTTGTTGTACAGGGCTTGTAGGATCGCCTCCGTTTGATTGACAGCGGGGAAAAGTGCTCGGCGCTAATGAGGCGTAAAGAAGAGCCCATTCCGTGAGCCGCTACTTCATGATGCTAATTAATAGAGCATTGATTGGCTAAAGAGGCGGCCGTGGCAGCGGGGCAGGTGGTGGAGGATGGAGTTCAAGGAAGAGAAGAGAAGAGAAGGGAAGAGGGAGAAATGGAGGGAGGAGGGACGGGGTGGGGTGGGGTGGGGGAAAATAAAGGATGCAATTTGACATTTTTCTCCTTGACCTTTTTGTGCTGAGTGCTAAATGGCTAAAGCTGTGACCTGGAAGTGATTAGCTGGAGTAGGGTGTAGCGTGATGCCATCTGTATCGGTGGTCATGTGTTTCTCTAGATTTATAACACAGTCATTAACTGGAAGAAAACATTCAGGCTTCATGAATATTTCTAATTTAGACATTTTTAGAATGTCCGACTTACTGTATGCTTGTTTATCTATGTATTAATCTGTGTGTGTGTGTGTGTGTGTGTGTGTGTGTGTGTGTGTGTGTGTGTGTGTGTGTGTGTGTGTGTGTGTGTCTTGCTCGTATGTAATCACTCTCAGCTGCAGTTATGCGGCTTGCTGTGTCGATTTGTGATGCAGTATTTATTGATTTGTCGATACTTACATGCCGTTTTGGCTCCGTAGGCTTGTAGCTAAAGGAACAATGTGATTTGATAATGCAGCAGCAGCAGCAGCCCCCCCCCCCTCAGTTCCCACGGCTAATAAATTAAAATAAACTGCTTACACACATGTTAGAGGAATGTACACACACACACACACACACACACACACACACACACACACACACACACACACACACACACACAGAAATCACTCTGATGTGTTAATGCTCCCTCAACACACATTCCGCATTTCTTATATGTACACACACACACACACACACACACACACACACACACACATACGCACACACACACACATACGCACATATACACACACACAGAAATCACTCTGATGTGTTAATGCTCCCTCAACACACATTCCGCATTTCTTATATGTACACACACACATGCACGCACACACATACACACACATATACACACACACACATACTGTATCACTCTGATGTGTTAATGCTCCCTCAACACACATTCCGCGTTTCTTATATGTACACACACACATGCACGCACACACATACACACACACACACACACATATGCACACACACACGCACACATATGCACACACACACACACACAGAAATCACTCTGATGTGTTAATGCTCCCTCAACACACATTCCACGTTTCTTATATGTACACACACACACACACACACACACACACACACACACACACACACACACACACACACACACACATTTCTGAACCCACACCAATGGTTTATGTCATTGTCAAAAGGCAGATGATCACCAACTCTCGAATTCTTCACCACATTCCTCCATTCTTTATCAAATACCAGCATTTAAACTATCAAAGATATTTTCAACCATAAACTTCAATTTATCACCACAGTAATTCAGTAAAACACCAAAATACACCATCAAACACCACCAAACACCACCAAACACCACTAAACACCAACACCACAAAACACCAAATACCACCACACACCAACAAATGCCATCATAAACAAACACCAGCAGACACTAACATACACCAGAGAACACAGTCATGTACCATCAAACACCAAAAAACACCAACATACACCAACAAACAAGCACCAACATACATTATCGAACACCAACATACACCAACAAACAAGCACCAACATACACTATCGAACACCAACATACACCAACAAACAAGCACCAACATACACTATCGAACACCAACATACACCAACATACACTATCGAACACCAACATACACCAACATACACTATCAAACACCAACATACACCAACGTACACTATCAAACACCAACAAACACCAACATACACCAACGTACACTATCGAACACCAACATACCAAACAGTAAACTATCGAAACACCAACATACACAAACGTACACTATAGAAACACACAAACATACACCAACGTACACTATCAAACACCAACAAACACCAACATACACCAACATACACTATCAAACACCAACATACACCAACGTACACTATCAAACACCAACAAACACCAACATACACCAACGTACACTATCGAACACCAACATACACCAACATACACTATCAAACACCAACATACACCAACGTACACTATCAAACACCAACAAACACCAACATACACCAACGTACACTATCGAACACCAACATACACCAACGTACACTATCGAACACCAACATACACCAACATACACTATCAAACACCAACATACACCAACGTACACTATCAAACACCAACAAACACCAACATACACCAACGTACACTATCGAACACCAACATACACCAACATACACTATCGAACACCAACATACACCAACAAACAAGCACCAACATACACTATCGAACACCAACATACACCAACAAACAAACACCAACATACACCAACATACACTATCGAACACCAACATACGCCAACATACACTATCGAACACCAACATACACCAACAAACAAGCACCAACATACACTATCGAACACCAACATACACCAACAAACTTCAACCAATATGAACAAACACCAACATACACCAACAAACAAGCACCAACATACACCAACATACACTATCGAACACCAACATACACCAACATACACTATCGAACACCAACATACACCAACATACACTATCGAACACCAACATACACCAACATACACTATCGAACACCAACATACACTATCGAACACCAACATTCAACAAAACTTATACTTTTTCTATCACGTATCAACACAAATCTTGTCAAAAATAAAAACAACATTCACCAAAACACAACAACATCAATCACCGACATTCACCGACCAATTCCAACATCCAACATCCAACACCACCTTTGTCCAGTAAACATCAGCATCCTTCATTTCACTCCAACAAACACAGAAATCCAACACACACTTCTGCCAATCAACCACCAAAATATAACATTAAACTTTCCCCATCAACATCAACACCAATACACACGTGGACATTTTTGTCTAGGCCTGTTCCATGAGTTTATTTTTTTACATAATTCCCTTGAAGCACGGTTGAAAAGCAATGTCTGACTTTGATCGGTTAAGATTCATAGAGTTTTTATTTATTATTACTTTTGTCAGATTAAAGTTTTTTCCTGTGACCATTGTGAGTTTTTCTTTCATTGACCGAAGGGTACCGACGATTTTGTCCGCGTGTGTACAGTATACACCAGATCCGAGCTCCGGAAAGAAGAGGCTGCTGGGAAATGTACAGAAAGTAAAGAACTCCAGCGTGTCAGTCTGTTCTTCTGCTGTAGTGGTGAAGTTTCTTCAGCAAGCTATCAGGTTCCTGCTCTTACACACCTGAGTCACTCTTCCAGTCCTTATCCATTCCTCAGGAGTAGAGTCAGGTGTGTGACAGAAGTGCTGCAGGCTTTCAGGGTCTGAGACGTTCCAGTTACTGGTCAAGAAATGGGAAACTGTGTATTTAAATTAATTCATTCATTCATTAATTGCATGAGAAGGGGGGGCACGGTGGCTTAGCGGTTAGCACGTTCGCCTCACACCTCCAGGGTTGGGGGTTCGATTCCCACCTCCGCCTTGTGTGTGTGTGGAGTTTCCATGTTCTCCCCGTGCCTCGGGGGTTTCCTCCAGGTACTCCGGTTTCCTCCCCCGGTCCAAAGACATGCATGGTAGGTTGATTGGCATCTCTGGAAAATTGTCCGTAGTGTGTGAGTGTGTGAGTGAATGAGAGTGTGTGTGTGCCCTGTGATGGGTTGGCACTCCGTCCAGTGTGTATCCTGCCTCGATGCCAGATGACGCCCGAGATAGGCACAGGCTCCCCGTGACCCGAGACGTTCGGATAAGCGGTAGATAATGAACGAATGAATGGATTTGCATGAGGTTGTATCGTCTCTGTTAAGTTTTAATAGTATTGATCATTTAGGATGGAGTCTGTTAGCACAGGAAATTATAACATATATGTGCTTCCTGCTGTACAGAAAGTAGAGCATATGAATATTAACTAAAAATAATTTTAGCTAAAATTCCCAATTGTAAAATTACAAATGAAAGCATTTGTGTGATTGACTAAGAAAAAAACAGCAGCCGTGTGAAAATAACTCGTAATTATGAGATAAAGTTGTAATAGAGAGATCTGGTGTTGCATCATATTGACTAGATATCGTGAGAAAAATAGTCGCACAAATAATTCGCAATTACGTAATAAATTGCTGAACGAATAATTCGCTAAACGACTTATAGTTTAACTCGTAAAATAAAAAAGAATTAGCAACAGACTGATGCGTTGTACTTATGAGCTAAAAAAGTCACAACTTCAAGATAAAAAATTGTCACAATTGTGCAATATTAAAAAAATATGAATAAATTTTAGGAATAAAATGAATGAATAAAAATTTGTCGCGTGACTTCATTATAAAATAAAAACTTGCAATTTGCAAGCATTTGATATTAAAATATAAGAAAAAAATAAAAGAAATAATAATAATAATAATAATAATAATAATAAATACCTATATTTATAATAAATAAAATAAAATAAATATATTAAGAAAATATATCAAGGAAAAAAATTGTGAATGAGGTACCTTTTATTAATTAATTTCTTTTTTTTTAAAGAGAAAAACTAGAGATATATTTTAAAGGTCACAAATGAAATTAACTCTTATTATTAGTTGCAAGAACTAAGTTAAAAAAATTTTTAAAAACCTGACAAGAAACGAATAAATAGACATAATATTTTCTTTTTCTAAGTGAAAATGAGCTTCCATAAAGAAGTCACTGAATTAATTAATTTAACTTAGCTTAATTTTAATAACTTTAACAATAGTTACAATGAGTTCATTTCAATTAATCAACTTGCTTCAGTTCGAATTCAACTCATGCTGCATGCTAATTAACTGCCTACGTACAACACAAGTACATATGATTTATGAACGCTATATGACACTTAATGACGTAATCTCATATAACAAATCAGTAACAGCGTTCTAGTCGGGATGGAAGAAATGCCGTGAAATCCGCAATAAAATACAGCTAACTGGCTAAATGTAGCATATGCTATATAATTGGCACACAGATGTCATATCACAAGGTGTTATAACTGCTGACATGGCCTATTTATGATATGATAATGTCTGTGTTATGACGCAGGGTCGGGGTAATGTGGTATCCGTGTCCGGGCTTCAGTCCAGGTCTGCAGTAACATTAGCCAGCTTGCTAATTAGCTTGAACACATTGTGGATATCCAGTGTCTGAAAACATCCAGACATTCGGTCCCATTATGAATTATTACTAAATTGTGGGGCCCAAATAAAGTGTATAAAAAGTTTGCGTGTCTGTGTGTGCATTATGTCTGGGAGTGTGTGTATGTATGTGTGTGTGTGTGTGTGTGTGTGTGTGTGTGTGTGTGTGTGTGTGTGTGTGTGTGTGTGTGTGTGTGTCACTGGACCCTCCATTAGAGTTAATGGGGAAGCAGACCTGTTGTCTCCTGCATTATTGCTAATGGAGGCTATGCTGACAGGAAAGGTGGTTTCCTTTCATACCCACGGGCGTCACTGTCTGTCTGTGTGCTGCCATGGTGGTGTGTGTGTGTGTGTGTGTGTGTGTGTGTGTGGTTGTATGTATTCTTGAATAACTTGAGTCAATGTTTGGGTTCTCTTTGAACTGTAAAAAAAAAAAAATAAAGTGTTGTATCTGAGTCATTTTTACACAAGCAAAAAAATGTGAGCATCGGTGGAAAAAAAGGCTACTGTCATCTCACATCATGTCCTACTGTGTGTGTGTGTGTGTGTGTGTGTGTGTGTGTGTGTGTGTGTGTGTGTGTGTGTGTGTGTGTGTGTGTGAGAGAGAGAGAGAGAGAGAGAGAGAGAGAGGGAGAGAGAGAAACATGTCCTCTATGCTACAGCTGCTGTTAGTCACATCTCTGTGCACAATTACCCAGGAGTACAGATGACCTTGAGTCCACTCTGTCTGTCTGTCTGTCTGTCTGTCTGTCTGTCTGTCTGTCTGTCTGTCTGTCTGTCTTACATGCACATACTTTGTCTCACATCCCACCTCCTCTCCATCCCCTAACTAACTAGTCCTCCTTGACCCTGCATGAGGTCCACACACGCTGTCTCTTTTAGGAAGTGTCCACTTGGAAATAGATAAATGTACGGATAAATCCCTGGATAAAAGGATGGCTTGTGTGTGTGTGTGTGTGTGTGTGTGTGTGTGTGTGTGTGTGTGTGTGTGTGTGTGTGTGTGTGTGTGTGTGTGTGTGTGTGTGCGCGCGTGTGTGTGAGACATGCTACTAATGACTCTAGATGACAGAGCAGTTCAATGCTGATGATAATTAAATCTCCTTTTCTGTCTCGCCTCTCACCGCCATGCTTTTGTGTGTGTGTGTGTGTGTGTGTGTGTGTGTGTGTGTGTGTGTGTGTGTGTGTGTGTGTGTGTGTGTTGAGGGGTCACTGTGCTAAGTGTCTATCACTCAGATGGTACTCTCGGGGCTTTCTGCTCCTGAACAGAGGAAAATCTGAGCTGCAGAATAGAGATTCTCGACCCGATCAATTCCCACTAACAACTCTATTGATTAGCTGCAGTAACATTTTTCATTTATTAATTATGAGGAATATGTTCTTGGGATTCTCTCCTCTGTTACTCCCCACCACCACCAACCCCCACCTCTCTCTCTCTCTCTCTCTCTCTCTCTCTCTCTCTCTCTCTCTCTCTCTCTCTCTCTCTCTCTCCTCTTTACCTCTCTGTCTTATTTTTATTCCCATTTGTATCACTTTCTCTTGGTCTGTTCTTCTCTTGTCTGATCAGTGCCTGATACAGTGTGTATAATCAGTAGTGGTTGCTGGGGTAGGTAACATATCCAATAGCCCCAGGTGAAGACTTGCCTGGGGCAACCCTGGTGCATTGTTGTCCAGACAGGCAGCCTTGAAATTGGAACTTTATTGTTTGCTGCCTGCAGCTACGTTCATCCCCACCCTGCCCCACCTGCCTAGTCTCACGCTGCCCCACCCTGCTTCACCTTTTTTTGTCCTACTTCACCACAGATCTACTCTAAAGTCATCCTGATACACCTCAGCCCTTCTGCTCCCTGTTTTACCCCACCTCTACCCCACCTTGCTTTGCCAAACCACTGCTCCTCCCTTGTTCACTGTACCCTTCTCCTACCCTGTTTCACCCCAACCCCTGCCCTACACTAGGTTTCTGCACCCATTGCACTGCCCTACTTCACCCCAACCCGTGCCCCACCCATGTACACTGTACCCTTCCCCCACCTTGTTTCACCTAACCCCTGCCCCACCCATGTTCACTGTACCCTTCCCCCACCCTGTTTCACCCAACCCCTGCCCCACCCTTGTTCGCTGTATCCCTAATTCACCCAACCCCTGCCCCACCCTTGTTCACTGTACCCCTACTTCACCCTAACCCCTGCCCCACCCATGTCCACTGTACCCCTACTTCACCTCAACCCCTGCCCCACCCATGTACATTGTACCCTTCCCCCACCATTTTCCCCAAACCCCTGCCCCACCCTTGTTCACTGTACCCATTCTCCCACCCTGTTTCACCACACTCCTGCCCCATCCATGTATTGTCCAATCTTTGCCTCACTCTTCTTCACCCAACTATTTCCGACCTCCACTCAAACCCTACTGCACCTAACCCCATGCCCGTTTTTGATACACCCAGTCTTGCCCCGACCCACTCTGATCCACCCTCGCCTGCCCCTCACAATATTATGGAACATCTGATTGAACATTTGCTAAATTCATGCAACACATTGTTACATTTATTACATTTTGTATAAGATAATAAAATTAGCATAGCACAAAGAAAATAATTAAATATATATGACATTTGTAATAGCAATATTTAACTATATATTTATTATGCTGTATAAAATGTAGTAAACATGTTGATAAACTCAGGAGGTTTAACTAGACTTTAAAACACAACCCACGCGGATGCTACGTTCTCATGCTGCTAACACACGGCTGTGGACTTTAACACACACTGCACTCATCCTGTTTTAGGTCATCGCTCTCTTTTCAGCTGGAGGACACACTCGTCCTCTCGAGTACGATCACATGACCATCAGCCCACTGTAGCCCAATTAATCATGCTTGAGTTAACGAATAATATCCCGCTCATCTCCTCTGCCTGACCCTGGACTGATTGAGAGTCTGCCTAAAAGAGTCATCCCATGTTACCCTCACAGTGTCACACTTTAGTGGTGAAGGTGTTGAGTGGTGTGTAGACTGAGGACTGTAAAGGGTCATTCGCTCAAATGTTGTTGCTTAAAACATCAGTTACAATCATTTACTACAAAGTTTTATTTACTTTAGAGGACAGAAAGTACACTAAAGACTCTCTGAATGAAATAATGAATGCCTGTCAGTCTTAATAAAGAAGGCGTGGCCTCTGTGCCTGTCAGTCTTAATAAAGAAGGTGTGGCCTCTGTGCCGGTCAGTCTTAATAAAGAAGGCGTGGCCTCTGTGCCTGTCAGTCTTAATAAAGAAGGTGTGGCCTCTGTGCCGGTCAGTCTTAATAAAGAAGGCGTGGCCTCTGTGCCTGTCAGTCTTAATAAAGAAGGTGTGGCCTCTGTGCCTGTCAGTCTTAATAAAGAAGATGTGGCCTCTGTGCCGGTCAGTCTTAATAAAGAAGGCGTGGCCTCTGTGCCTGTCAGTCTTAATAAAGAAGGTGTGGCCTCTGTGCCTGTCAGTCTTAATAAAGAAGGTGTGGCCTCTGTGCCGGTCAGTCTTGATAAAGAAGGCGTGGCCTCTGTGCCTGTCAGTCTTAATAAAGAAGGTGTGGCCTCTGTGCCTGTCAGTCTTAATAAAGAAGGTGTGGCCTCTGTGCCTGTCAGTCTTAATAAAGAAGGTGTGGCTTCTGTTCCTGTCAGTCTTAATAAAGAAGGTGTGGCCTCTGTACCTGTCAGTCTTAATAAAGAAGGTGTGGCTTCTGTTCCTGTCAGTCTTAATAAAGAAGGTGTGGCTTCTGTGCCTGTCAGTCCTGTTAGAGAAGGCGAGGCCTCTGTGCCTGTCAGTCTTAATAAAGAAGGCGTGGCCTCTGTGCCTGTCAGTCTTAATAAAGAAGGTGTGGCCTTTGTGCCTGTCAGTCTTAATACAGAAGGTGTGGCTTCTGTGCCTGTCAGTCTTAATAAAGAAGGTGTGGCTTCTGTTCCTGTCAGTCTTAATAAAGAAGGTGTGGCTTCTGTGCCTGTCAGTCCTGTTAGAGAAGGAGAGGCCTCTGTGCCTGTCAGTCTTAATAAAGAAGGCGTGGCCTCTGTGCCTGTCAGTCTTAATACAGAAGGTGTGGCTCTTGTGCCTGTCAGTCTTAATACAGAAGGTGTGGCTTCTGTGCCTGTCAGTCTTAATAAAGAAGGTGTGGCTTCTGTTCCTGTCAGTCTTAATAAAGAAGGTGTGGCTTCTGTGCCTGTCAGTCCTGTTAGAGAAGGCGAGGTCTCTGTGCCTGTCAGTCTTAATAAAGAAGGTGTGGCCTCTGTGCCTGTCAGTCTTAATACAGAAGGTGTGGCTCTTGTGCCTGTCAGTCTTAATACAGAAGGTGTGGCCTCTGTACCTGTCAGTCTTAATAAAGAAGGTGTGGCTTCTGTTCCTGTCAGTCTTAATAAAGAAGGTGTGGCTTCTGTGCCTGTCAGTCCTGTTAGAGAAGGGGAGGCCTCTGTGCCTGTCAGTCTTAATAAAGAAGGTGTGGCCTCTGTGCCTGTCAGTCTTAATAAAGAAGGTGTGGCCTCTGTGCCTGTCATTCTTAATAAAGAAGGTGTGGCCTCTGTACCTGTCAGTCTTAATAAAGAAGGTGTGGCTTCTGTGCCTGTCAGTCTTAATAAAGAAGGTGTGGCCTCTGTGCCTGTCAGTCTTAATAAAGATGGTGTGGCCTCTGTGTCTGTCAGTCTTAATAAAGAAGGTGTGGCCTCTGTGCCTGTCAGTCTTAATAAAGAAGGTGTGGCCTCTGTGCCTGTCAGTCTTAACAAAAAAGGTGTGGCTTCTGTTCCTGTCAGTCTTAATAAAGAAGGTGTGGCTTCTGTGCCGGTCAGTCTTAATAAAGAAGGTGTGGCTTCTGTTCCTGTCAGTCTTAATAAAGAAGGTGTGGCTTCTGTGCCTGTCAGTCCTGTTAGAGAAGGCGAGGCCTCTGTGCCTGTCAGTCTTAATAAAGAAGGCGTGGCCTCTGTGCCTGTCAGTCTTAATAAAGAAGGTGTGGCCTTTGTGCCTGTCAGTCTTAATACAGAAGGTGTGGCTTCTGTGCCTGTCAGTCTTAATAAAGAAGGTGTGGCTTCTGTTCCTGTCAGTCTTAATAAAGAAGGTGTGGCTTCTGTGCCTGTCAGTCCTGTTAGAGAAGGCGAGGTCTCTGTGCCTGTCAGTCTTAATAAAGAAGGCGTGGCCTCTGTGCCTGTCAGTCTTAATACAGAAGGTGTGGCTCTTGTGCCTGTCAGTCTTAATACAGAAGGTGTGGCCTCTGTACCTGTCAGTCTTAATAAAGAAGGTGTGGCTTCTGTTCCTGTCAGTCTTAATAAAGAAGGTGTGGCCTCTGTACCTGTCAGTCTTAATAAAGAAGGTGTGGCTTCTGTGCCTGTCAGTCTTAATAAAGAAGGTGTGGCCTCTGTGCCTGTCAGTCTTAATACAGAAGGTGTGGCTCTTGTGCCTGTCAGTCTTAATACAGAAGGTGTGGCTTCTGTGCCTGTCAGTCTTAATAAAGAAGGTGTGGCCTCTGTGCCTGTCATTCTTAATAAAGAAGGTGTGGCTTCTGTGCCTGTCAGTCTTAATAGAAAAGGTGTGGCCTCTGTGCCTGTCAGTCTTAATAAAGAAGGTGTGGCTTCTGTTCCTGTCAGTCTTAATAAAGAAGGTGTGGCTTCTGTGCCTGTCAGTCGTGTTAGAGAAGGGGAGGCCTCTGTGCCTGTCAGTCTTAGTAAAGAAGGCGTGGCCTCTGTGCCTGTCAGTCTTAATAAAGAAGGTGTGGCCTTTGTGCCTGTCAGTCTTAATACAGAAGGTGTGGCTTCTGTGCCTGTCAGTCTTAATAAAGAAGGTGTGGCTTCTGTTCCTGTCAGTCTTAATAAAGAAGGTGTGGCTTCTGTGCCTGTCAGTCCTGTTAGAGAAGGCGAGGTCTCTGTGCCTGTCAGTCTTAATAAAGAAGGCGTGGCCTCTGTGCCTGTCAGTCTTAATACAGAAGGTGTGGCTCTTGTGCTTGTCAGTCTTAATACAGAAGGTGTGGCCTCTGTACCTGTCAGTCTTAATAAAGAAGGTGTGGCTTCTGTTCCTGTCAGTCTTAATAAAGAAGGTGTGGCCTCTGTACCTGTCAGTCTTAATAAAGAAGGTGTGGCTTCTGTGCCTGTCAGTCTTAATAAAGAAGGTGTGGCCTCTGTGCCTGTCAGTCTTAATAAAGATGGTGTGGCCTCTGTGTCTGTCAGTCTTAATAAAGAAGGTGTGGCCTCTGTGCCTGTCAGTCTTAATAAAGAAGGTGTGGCCTCTGTGCCTGTCAGTCTTAATAAAAAAGGTGTGGCCTCTGTGCCTGTCAGTCTTAATAAAAAAGGTGTGGCCTCTGTGACTGTCAGTCTCATAAAAGCCGGCATGGCCTCTGTAGTAGCCTCAGTGCCTGTTAGTCTTACTCATGAAGGTGTGGTCTCTGTTCCTGTCAGTCTCACTGAAGAAGGTGTGGCTTTTGTGTTTGTACAAATGAACAAATAATTAAACCCTCCACTTCCTGTAACGATTCATTTAAACTGCAGGAAGTGAAATGAGACAAGCTCAAACCCTGAGGACTTGTACATGTTCCTACTGCAAGACAAAAGGTGTACTGAGGTGAACATTCAGAAACAAACACTTCTTAACTAACACTTAACACTTAACTAACCATCACGCCAGCGATGCAGCGATAACACCGTAATCGTCCCGCATTAACCTGGACGATTACGCTAATGCTTCACAACCTTTCCTGTAATTACAATTAAAGTGTATTCACTTTATTCTGCAAAGCGAAAGTCCTAAACTTGAGCTAATTCCCCGGCTTCCTTTGTGCACCAAAAGAGGAATATCGAGCATTAATATCGAACGTGATAAATTCGCTAGGCTAAACACCATCCTTCAAAGATGAATACGTTTCAGGGTGTGTGGTGAAATCCATACACACTCCGAGCTTAAGGCGAGATACGATCTGTACGTTCGCGTGAATATAAGAGATGTTCCAGGGAGCGAGTGCTCATTCTGTATCGGTTCAATCTATCTAGCTAATGAGGTGAGCCCGTTTAATTAGAATTCCTGCTGTTTCTCTGGGTGATGTGACGTAAACTTATGCTCTGCCGAGTCCCCATTCGATGCCTGCTCACTTTCACTTCTCCACTGACATTCGCATAAGCAAAGCTACACCAGTGCGTTTGCTTAAATTTATAAAAAAAAAAAAGTCTCATCTTACTGTTTATGTTTGTCGGGATAAAAATACCGTCCTGTTCATTATCGTAACACACACAGAATCTAAACTTTATTTATTTCTAGTAAAATCTGTTTATTTATTTATTTATTTATTTATTTATTTATTTATTTATTTATTTATTTATTTAAAATATCATCATTTAGTCAGGGGACACGGCGGCGTAGTGATTAGCACATTTGCCTCACACCTCCAGGGTTGGGGGTTCGATTCCCAAATCATGTTATTTATTTGTTTGTTTGTTTGTCTGTTTGTTTGTTTGTTTGATTGAATGTTTCATCCAAACATTGCTGAAAAATACACAAACTAATTTCACCCATCTTATCTGGAGTCGACTATGTTCTGTAATCGCTAATTAAGGGAAAAAACACTCAACAATCAACTCAACATCCTGAAGTGATTTATTCCTCTACAAAGCAATTTATTTATTTATCTATTTGTTTGTTTGTTTGTTTTAAATAACATAATTTACCTCATACAGAGTTACATCTAATCTTCTGTATGTTAGTAGCTATAAATGCTCATCCTCTCTCTCTCTCTCTCTCTCTCTCTCTCTCTCTCACACACACACACACACACACACGCACACACACACACACACACTCACACACACACACACACACACACACTCTCTCTCTCTCTCTCTCTCTCTCTCTCTCACACACACACACACACACACTCTCTCTCTCTCTCTCTCTCTCTCTCTCTCACACACACACACACACTCTCTCTCTCTCTCTCACTCTCTCTCTCTCTTTCCCCCTCTCCCCCTCTCTCTCCCTCTCTCTCCCTCCCCCACAGGCTGCTCTTGTATTTCTCTCTATTTTTTTTTCTCTTAAAAATTTCAGCTGGTCACGTTACCGTTATCAAAAAACTACAAAAGTATAATAGTCTCTTTCAGTGAAGCAAAGCGCTGACATGGGAATCTCCTTCTGTAAACATTCGGAAGTTAGAGCAAGGTCGTTTTTTACAAAAATAAATGTAGTGTGTGAAAAAATTGGCATTTTGGAAAAAAGAAAACAACAACAAAAAAAAAACAATAGCAGTGTTTTGTATCTGTATGTGTTTGGAATTATTATTAGTTTGTTCCTAACACACACACACACTCATATGTATATATATGAGAGAGAGAGAGAGAGAGAGAGAGAGAGAGAGAGAGAGAGAGAGAGAGAGGGCAGTGCTATAACCTTGCCAGTGTGTGTGTTAGACCTCTAAAAATAAATCTGATTAGTGTTGCAGCCCAGGGCTGCGGAGGCCAGACCAATGAGAGTATTGATGAGTGGAGTTCAGCCTGGCAGGCAGTAGGGAGAGAAAGCACAGGAGAGAAAGAAAAGAAGAGGGATAGAGGGAGCGAGGGGAAACAGCCACTGGCCAGCGGCCATAGTAAACCTATTGATCCGGCACATAGCCCATCTGTGTATGGCACAGTGAACGCACAGCCAATTCCCACCTCTCTCTCTCTCTCTCTCTCTCTCTCTCTCTCTCTCTCTCTCTCTCTCTCTCTCTCTCTCTCTCTCTCTCTCTGTCTCACTTATAATCTGTCTCTCTGTCACTCACTCGCTCGGTCTCTTTCACTTTTTCTATCTGTCTATCACTCAGGGTTTATCTTTCTGTCACTCACTCCCTCTGTTTCATTTATTTCTTCTGTTTTAGCAAGAAACACAAATCTAATGTCTAAATGGAATCTTGTTTTTCTGCTGCGTTTTTGTATGTAATAAACGTGTGATTACATACGTGACAAAAACACGTGAGGGGACGTTGTTTCCTGAAGTTGCATATCGTGAATAATACATAATTTATTCATTCATTCATTTCCTACCGCTTATCCGAACTACCTCGGGTCACGGGGAGCCTGTGCCTATCTCAGGCGTCATCGGGCATCGAGGCAGGATACACCCTGGACGGAGTGCCAACCCATCACAGGGCACACACACACTCTCATTCACTCACACACACACACACACACACACACACTACGGACAATTTCCCAGAGATGCCAATCAACCTACCATGCATGTCGAACCCCCGACCCTGGAGGTGTGAGGCGAACGTGCTAACCGTTAAGCCACCGTGTGAAAATAAAGGAATCATGTTGGCCGGAGGGAGGAACGTATGTAAATATATAATTCAGGTGAGGAAAAAGAAAAGAAATAAATCATGCAGGAAAATAATTAAAAAATTGATGAATCATGCGGGAAACAAACATGTAAAGGTAATTCATCTGGGGGAAATGGGGGGAACCGTGAGGGGAAGAAATGACAGGAACTGATTAATGAATCATGGGGAAAATAGAATTATTTAGTAAAAAAAAAAAAATAAAATCGATCTAGACATTTCTTTATTAAGCTAACGTTTTACATCAGACACTTTCACAAATTTAATTACAACTCCTAAAAAATCCTGAATCTAATGTAAGTGAGAACAAAAACATCAAAGACATCAATAAAAACAGCAAAAATGTTAAGAAACAAGTCAACAACAAAAAAAACAGACAAACAAAACTAAAAAAACAACAAAAACCTACACACAAACAAACAAACAAACAAATAAATAAAAACACACACATTAAGCAGTGGGGGGGGGGGTGAGCATTGATAGCTACTATAACATACAGGTTCCATTAGATGTAACTTTTATGAGTAAATGATGATTTTAAAAGCAAATAAATACATAAATAATTAAACAAACAAGTAAATAAATAAATAAACAAAACACAACAAAAACCTACACAAACATATAGATAGATAGATAGATAGATAGATAGATAGATAGATAGATAGATAGATAGATAGATAGATAGATACTGTAGATAGATAGATAGATAGATAGATAGATAGATAGATAGATAGATAGATAGATAGATAGATAGATAGATAGATAGATACTGTAGATAGATAGATAGATAGATAGATAGATAGATAGATAGATAGATAGATAGATAGATAGATAGATAGATAGATAGATAGATAGATAGATAGATAGATACATCCCGACAGACAACATCAGACACAAACACACAGAGAAAGTGAAGTAAAAAACCCAACAAACAGACCACATTACACAACAACACGCCAACAACCTATAATAGACAACCAGCCATAACATTAAAAGCAAACTAAAGCATTATTAGCTACAGTGTACAGGCTGCGTCTAGCTGTGAGAGCTGATCTGTATGTAATCAGCTCTAGCTGATGTTACACATCTTCCTGTGGTTCCATTCTGACTCATTTCAGGTCTGTGATATAAATAAATTCTGCAGTTCATGATTTGAGATTTCTTTCGTGCTTCGTTCTTTTACTACTTTTACTTCAGTCCGTTCAGCTGATCACGATTAACAAGACACACACACACACACACACACACACACACACACACACACACACACACACAGAGTGTTTGAGCAGTCACTTGAGCTTCCTCTCTCACTCACTTCTTACATGTATCTGTGTGTAAACGTCAGAGATTAAAAGGCCTACATTGAGAAAACACACATCACACCACTGTATGAATGTGAATAAGACTCTCATAGGTTTGGGTCGTATCGATTCCCTGAGTTAACTGCATTAAGAAGGGAGAATCCTGCAGGCTCTCTCTCTCTCTCTCTCTCTCTCTCTCTCTCTCT
>NC_062538.1:21242903-21247903 GCF_022655615.1 Tachysurus fulvidraco
TACCCGATATAGATAGAGATCTACATAGAGATAGAGAGATAGAGATATAGAGAGAGATATACAGAATAGAGAGAGAGCGCCCGCTAGCTACAGATAGAGCGCGACAAGAGCAGCATTACCTCGCGTAGAGTCTCTAGATATATTTCTTATATAGAGAGGATATAGAGATATCCGATAGATAGCATCGCTCTAGAGCTATATATATCACAGATAGCGAGTAATGAGATACCACATATAGATAGAGGAGAGAGATAGATAGATAGAGTATCATATCAACTATAGCATACATATATATATATAGATAAGATAGATATATGATCTGATATATATAATTTTTCACCATCCTTTACATTAGAAATGCACATTGATTTTAGAGGTTATGGGAAATTAGGAGCAGAAAGCAGACCAAAGTTTGTATGAGAAGAAACCAGAGGCCTCTCCTGGGTAGGAGAGCTGATCGTATATGAATGAAGACTGGTCCTGTTCCCACGGAGACGGGTTAATAGGTACGGTCGGTCTCATCGCTCAGAAAGGGCCAGGACGCGTCCTCACATATAATCACCCCCTAATTACCCCGGCTGAGATTACAGTTTCTCCCTCTGACAGATTCTGTCAAATATTCTGCAAAGGCAAATCAATATTTTATCATCTTTTCACATTACTGAGTCACGACAACGGCACCGAGGCAAGGAAAGGGTTTTTCCCAAGGAGGACTGCTTCTGGGATTCAGAGCCATACAGATCTTCACACACACACACACACACACACACACACACACACACACACACACACACACACACAATGGGATTATCTCGTGCTGAATAAAATATATTCTCAATCTAAATCTAAAAAAAAAAAACATGCCAAACTTTTTATTACTCTCTCTCTCTCTCTCTCTCTCTCTCTCTCTCTCTCTCTCTCTCTCTCCCTCTCTCTCTCTCTCTCTCTCTCTCTCTCCTTTTTTTTACACAGTTACTTTGCCTCCATTCTGATCTTTAAGTAATGACAGGGTTGGTTGAGAATTTGAGGGAAAAATGGTTTAGAATATAAATAAATGTCTCATCATCATCATTATCATCATCATCATCATCATCATTATTATTATTGAAAATAAATATTTCTTTCATTAAAACATTACATTCCACGTCGTTCGGATGATGCGTCATCCTGGCGATCGCGTGACCTGTGTGGAACGTTCCAAGTAATTCCCAGGGATGCGTGTGTTCAGGGAATAAAAATGAATTAACAAACATTTTTCCCATAAAATTACAGATGTGTCATGGAAAAGGGGGGGACACGGTGGCTTAGTGGTTAGCACATTCGCCTCACACCTCCAGGGTCGGGGGTTCGATTCCCACCTCCACCTTGTGTGTGTGGAGTTTGCATGTTCTCCCCGTGCCTCGGGGGTTTCCTCCGGGTACTCCGGTTTCCTCCCCCGGTCCAAAGACATGCATGGTAGGTTGATTGGCATCTCTGGAAAATTGTCCGTAGTGTGTGTGTGTGTGTGTGAGTGAATGAGAGTGTGTGTGTGCCCTGTGATGGGTTGGCACTCCGTCCAGGGTGTATCCTGCCTCGATGCCCGATGACGCCTGAGATAGGCACAGGCTCCCCGTGACCCGAGAAGTTCGGATAAAAGCGGTAGAAGATGAATAAATGAATGATGGAAAAAAGATGTTTCACACATTCAGGTAAAAATAACTAAACGTTTCTTCTTAAATACGGACGTCATGCGCTGCAATTGTGAAATCAGACAGATGATTAACTAAAAGCTGGTGTGTGATTTCGTTTTCATTTCCCCATCACATGATGACAGTCAGCATCCATCGCTAACAAGATCAATGCCTGGAGTCAATCAGCGAGGTGAAGTAATCAGTCGTTCCTGATAAGAAAGCAGGACGCTGTGGTATTGCGTCATGGCCGTAACTGTAACCTTCTCCCTTGACTCTTTATCCAGCGTTACCTAAACGTTATCTGAACGTTATCTCGCTTCAGTCTTTCTTATCTCCTGAAGAACTTTACGGCGCTGACTTCTGTTTCTTTGTGTTATTCACTTAACCGGAGATGTTTTTAAAGCAAAAATGACGAGTACGGAGACAATGAAAAATATTTCTTTCCTTGAAAAGATTTCCTCACATCAACAGATTAAATGTCTGTAAATCGCTAGTTTGTGATGTCAAGCTTCACTTTGATCTTTGTAGATGTCAGACATCGTTTAAAAGATCGGATCGTGTCCTAGACTTTTAAATTCGACACTAAATCACATAAGAAAATATCTAGATAACTACAGGGCTCTCACCCCACCCCACCCCCACCCCCAATATAAAAAATAATAAAAATGGGGGAATTGTTGTGTTTGGTAAAGATAACATAATTTCCATTTATTAATTTGTGTGTGTGTGTGTGTGTGTGTGTGTGTGTGTGTGTGTGTGTGTGTGTGTGTGTGTGTGTGTGAGAGAGAGAGAGAGAGAGAGAGAGACAGAGAGAGAGAGAGAGAGAGAGAGAGAGAGAGAGAGAGAGAGAGAGAGAGAGAGAGAGAGAGAGAGAGAGAGAGAGAGAGAGAGAGAGAGAGAGAGAGAGAGAGAGAGAGAGAGAGAGATTATGACTGGTGTTGTTTATTTAAGTGTTTGTTACCTTTTTGGACTCCTTTTGCTCCCATATAAAGCAGTTCAGCACAAGCCCAGACATGTTTAGGGACACGATTGAGGACAATGTCCCATCCAGAGACAAACTGTTTCGTGTTGAGGTTTTGTTCAAACTGACCATCGAAAATACCTTCACTAATGTATGTTTTTTTTTCTTCATTGGTTGTTGTGTTAAATCTCACCCAGATACAATAGTGCTATTTTCTGATTGGCTGTTATGTAGCCTCTTTTTTTGATTGGCTGATAAGTGTCAGGCTCGACTAAGAACTGAGACGCGCTTCATTCCTGTCCGTTGGGGCAAGTCATGGCCTAATGGTTAGAGAGTCTAACTCTAAGGTTGTGGGTTTGAGTCTCAGGCCGGCCACGACTGAGGTGCCCTTGAGCAAGGCACCGAACCCCCCAACTGCTCCCCGGGCGCCGCAACATAAATGGCTGCCCACTGCTCCGGGTGTGTGTGTGTTCACTGCTGTGTGTGTGTTCACTGCTGTGTGTGTTCACTGCTGTGTGTGTGCACTTTGGATGGGTCAAATGCAGAGAACAATTTATGAGTATGGGTCACCATACTTAGCCGTATGTCACGTCACGTTTCCATAGAGACAGCGGTGCGGACTGATACGTTTTGGGCGCTGCGGCTTATTAAATATATGATAAATAGTCAAAAAGTTTTTCTGCGTGAAAAATACGACGTGTGGTGGGAGAACGTGAGAAAAGACCCAAATCCGTGACCGTCACTCTCAATGCGTGACACTTTACAGCCCTGTAACTAGCTAGCTAACTAAATCAAAAGGCCAAGCAACTAAATGTTATGCTAGTCAAGCTAACGTAATTGATTTATCCTAGTCAGCCTGATTCGATTTATTTGTATAGCACTTGACAATTCACACTGTCTCAAAGCAACTTTACATACGTATGGAAACAGAATGAAATAAAAATGTTAAAGTCGAAGGTTTTAAGTTAAGTTTATATATCGGTTTCCATATCTCTAACGAGCAAGATGAAGCTTTAGCAGCGGTTTCTTGCTAACGTTTAGCTTTTGTGATCAAGTGAATTTTACACTGAAGTAAAGACAGAAATATGTCACGGCTTTCACGTCTTTAATCTAAATGAGCCTTGAATAAACTTTATATTACTTTTCTAAACCTGTAAATTCTCATGCTAACTAGCACACAAGATGAATGCTAATGTGTTTAGCCAGTGATTCGTTTGTTAGAGAAACGGATTAACACACAGATTTGAGAGAAAGAGAAAAAAGATTTCTTGTTACATCTTTTCCTTTATTTTTACTCGTCCGGCTCGGTCGTGTCTCTTTTCAGTTGTAGTTGTGTGTATTAAACAGCATTTATCCAGAATCGTATTGCGGTTATTACTTTGGCAGCACTTTGGCGATGAGATTTTATTGACCCGGTGATAGAGAGAAGGATGAAACCATCACGCTGGTCTATGTCTCAACTGCATCAAGTCCTTAATTCTATTCTTAGTCAAGCTTGTGTGTGTGTGTGTGTGTGTGTGTGTGTGTGTGTGTGTGTGTGTGTGTGTGTGTGTGTGTGTGTGTGTGTGTGTATGAGAATGTATTTAAAAATCTAAGCTTGGGCAGACAGCCTGGGGTCTCAGGGAACACCGCAGGAATGTGATAAGAACAGAAACAGAGACGAGAAGGACACACACACCTGCGTGAATGGATAAACTATTAGTCACAGCTAAAAGAAGAGCAGAATGGGAGCTTTGTGTGCTCGAAAGAGTCAAACGCTGATGGGAATCAGAGCCAACTCCCATCCCAAAGCAAATATTTGTCCAGCGAGGACACTTAGAGATGAAGGACACACCTCGTGAGGTAAGCGACGACTCGGGCGATAATATTGTTTGACACGGATCGAGTTAGGAGGCTTTGCTTTTTTTTTTAAATATATAATTATACGTAAATTGGTATTCACAACAGACAAAATGACATTAAAATAGGAGCAGCAACCGTTTTTTCCCATGACGTCATTATCAGAAATATTTACGAATATTTATTTACTTCTAGAATCCTTGGATTTTGCACAAACGAAACGAACAAACGACGTTTTCTTCCATTTATAAATCGTTTTTAATTTGCAATCTTTTATTCATAAGAATATTAAAAATATATATACAGTATTTTAGCATTTTGTTCTTTCATTTATGAAGAAAACAATCTTTCAGAATTTTAGTCAATAAAACTAATGAATTTTTAACGATTTTTGAAAATAAAAACATATCGTTCACTATTAAAATCCCACGAATAAAATGCAAATTTGGATGTTTTATTTAGTAAATAAATAAAAGCCTACGATTAATATATTGTAATAAATATAATATATTAATATATAGTAATATATA
>NC_062538.1:21252903-21275403 GCF_022655615.1 Tachysurus fulvidraco
ATAATTTTGTTTGATGGAAAATGTTGGGATTTGGTGAAGAATTATGGGTTTGATGGAGAATGTTGGTGTTTAATGGTGCATGTTGGGATTTGGTGAATAATTATGGGTTTTATAAAGAATGTTGTTGTTTAATGGAGAATGTTGGTGTTGATGGAAAATGCTGGAGTTAATGGTGAATGTTTTTGATGGTGAATGTTGTTGATGGAGAATGTTGGTGTTTGATGGAAAATGTTGTTGATGGAGAATGTTGGTGTTTAATGGAGAATGTTGGTGTTGAATAATGGTGTTTGATGGAAAATGTTGGTGTTTGATGGTGCGTGTTGGGATTTGATGGAGAATGTTGGTGTTTAATGGAGAATGTTGGTGTTGATGGAAAATGCTGGAGTTGATGGTGAATGCTGTTGATGGAGAATGTTGGTGTTTAATGGAGAATGTTGGTGTTGAATAATGGTGTTTGATGGAAAATGTTGGTGTTTGATGGAGAATGTTGGTGTTGATGGAAAATGCTGGATTTGATGGTGAATGTTTGTGATGGAGAATGTTGGTTTTTGATGGAGAATGTTGGTGTTTGGTGGAGAATGTCGGTGTTTGGTGGAGAATGTTGGTTTTGATAGTGGATGTTTGCCAACAACAAACTAAGACCTTTTTTCTGCTCAGTTTGAAGCTTTCAGCGTTATGACACACTTACACACTCACTAAGCTGTCATGCTCACGTGACATTTTTTTCGTGTTTGCATACGGATGGAGAAATGTGTATGTGGACAGGGCCTTAATTTCATGCTCCTTTGAAGCTAAACTTCATTTGCTCATGCAAAAGCCTGATGCCTGATGACATCTGGTGATTAATTGAATATTTATCAGACCATCAGTGGACCTTAATGTTTAATTAATACTTCTGCGGTTTTTATAAAGGGTCGTGAACCTATTGTCTTTAACCTGTGATATCAGAGAGCTACGTATGCTGATGTTAAAGGACAACAAAGCTCTGTGTGTGTGTGTGTGTGTGTGTGTGTGTGTGTGTGTGTGTGTGTGTGTGTGTGTGTGTGTGTGTGTGTGTGTGTGTGTGTGTGTGTGTTAATCAGATTAATAACTTTATCAGAGTTAACACAGAAAATGAATGTAATCTAACAGAAGCTCAAATAAATACTTGTTCTAATACTTGATTTGCTTTTAAAGTTTACTTCATTTATTTATTGTCCACATTGATTATAATTAGAAGTCGATTAGTTTATTTTCTGTAAACTGTAAAGTAAACTGTTATTGAAAAATGAGTGAACCTTTCCGGTGGTGAGCGCAGAAAAACTCAGATTTACTTAAAACTCACACGACCCCTTCAAAATGACACGTCAAAAATGACACGAGTCTCGTGTGATTAGTCTGGTCTTTGGCCGAAACGTTCCTTGGCCAGGTCATTAACCTAAATGGGCTAATGGGAAATTCATTTGGATTTGATTGGCTTGCGTTCTTCCGGCCCATTAAGCAGAGGGAGAGAGAATTTGACAGATCCCTCCGAGCACGGCCGACCGTTAATGCAGCTACACAACAACTCACTGAACACGGCAGCAAAATGCGCCTCTCTTTGTCTTCTCTAATTATTATTATTGATGTTGTTAACTCTACCATTGCAGTAAGATTGTTAATTACACGTAAAAGCTTTTGTTAAAACTGGACACTTTAACTCTGTATGCTATACCACAGGGCAGTAATATTAATCAAGTGACTTGATGTGTAATTGATCTACATGGAGCAGAAAGACTGACACTCTACAAAGAGTCTTAGTTTAGAGACTACACCAAACACCTGAAATGAGGCGTGTCGGTGTTTTCATTCACTCATTCATTCATTTTCTACCGCTTATCCGAACTTCTCGGGTCAAGGGGAGCCTGTGCGTATCTCAGGCGTCATCAGGCATCGAGGCAGGATACACCCTGGACGGAGTGCCAACCCATCACAGGGCACACACACACTCTCATTCACTCACACATTCACACACTACGGACAATTTTCCAGAGATGCCAATCAACCTACCATGCATGTCTTTGGACCGGGGGAGGAAACCGGAGTACCCGGAGGAAACCCCCGAGGCACAGGGAGAACATGCAAACTCCACACACACAAGGCGGAGGTGGAAATCGATCCTCCAACCCTGGAGGTGTGAGGCGAACGTGCTAACCACTAAGCCCCCCTGCTTGTCGGTGAATCCTAGCTAACAAACTATGACATCAAGACATTACTGGAGAAATTCAGTGTTGTGTTTAGAAGACATTCATTAAAATCTGCCATTTCTGAGACTCCAGAATCCAAAACTTTCTTTTTTTTCATGTCACTTCATTTGACTTGTTGCTGCTTTTACTCAAATAAAGTGTTTGATTTTTAATTGTAATTGTTTTGTTCAGTGAAGAAAGTTGAACTTTTTATAATGTTAGTGTTTGTGAATAAACGTGTTAAGGAATGTTGGTTTGAGGTGGTGAAGGTCCTTATCTTGTAGATAATGTGTTTAAGGGTAAATAATGGTGTTTGATGGAGAATTATGAGCTTAGATAAAGAATGTTGGTGTTTAATAGTAATTGTTAGGGTTTGATGAAGAATGCTGGTGTTTTATGGGACATGGTAGTGTTTTATGGGGCATGTTGGTGTTTGGTGGAGAATTTTAGTGTTGATAGAGGATGTTGGTGTCTGGTGGAGAATTTTAGTGTTGATGGAGGATGTTGGTGTCTGGTGGAGAATTTTAGTGTTGATAGAGGATGTTGGTGTTTGGTGGTGGATGTTGGTGTTGATGGTGAGTGTTGGTGTTGGTTAATGCAAAGCATGCAACCAGTGCTTCCGGTGCTTCGATTTCACCGATTTCTTCAGTCCTCCAGATTCAGCCCAGGTCGAGTCTCCTTTAAATATCCACCGGAGTGCATTTAATTAAACCCGAAAAGCTCGTGCATTCCCCCTGAGCACTATTTCTCACCGAAGGTCCGGGATGGCAGCTCGTTGCACGAGCTCATACCGAGAGGGAGTGCGAGGAGAGCACGAGCATCTCTCCGCCGCAGCATCGCCTCCATTGCGATCACGTCCGACATCCTGCATGGTGGGTTACTCGTAGACTTGCGCGCACGCGAGCTTGTGGAGGTTGTTGTCTTGATTTGTTTATTGTTTTGTATTATTTTTTGCATATGAATGCATGCATTCGCGTCGTCGCGTTCATCTTTCGGTATCTTGGTTTTTTTTTACGCGCCGCCGGGGAATGCGAGCGAGGCATCATGGTGCGCATCCTCAGCGCCCTCGGCTTGGTCATGTTCAGCGTGGCTCTGCTCATCCTCTCTCTCATCAGCTACGTGTCCATAAAGAAGGACGCCATCTTCACGGGCCCCAAATACCCGAGCGGCGGCGGCGGGCCGCGGATGTACATGTTTCACACGGGCTTCAGGTGAGTGATGACGGACCGCGGCCATGCGTAAACGCGCACAGTGCTCAAGTACACCTTATGACATGAATGAAACCTTGTTGCTGACTTACATAAACATCACAAATGTCATCATCGCTACATCTCTGGATTTTGGGCTATTTTTAGATCATGAATACGTGTCCAATTTTTTTAATGTTGAATGACACAATAGAAACCACGATTTTTACCTAAAATGCATTTATGACTGCTAATGACACAAACAGAGATTTTTTTTTAAAGGGCCTCAAGGATTTCGGGACAATAACAAGCCCTGTCACTGCGCATGCGCACTAACGCGCCCTAAAAAAAAATGCACAGCAATGACGAAGCAGCTCATAGAGCAAATGCTAAAAATAAAAAAGGCTCGTGCAGACAGAGACTTATCACGTTTCATAGCAAGAAGAATTGATATAGAGTTTATATTGTATAGGTGTTATACAATTGGAAATCATAGTGTAAAATCCAGCCCACTTTTACTGTGTTACAACGAACATGTTAACATTCTGTACAGTTCCTAGTTTGATTAAAATTGTTAGATTAAAAGTGAAGTGATTTATTGCATCGATACTTATTTAGATACGATAACTATTTACTTTAAGTATTTATCTATCGCCATAAACATAGGACACTGGACTATAGGACTATAAGGACCGCCGACGTACTCAAAAACTACTTAAGGATACGTGACATGCAAGTTTCCAGTTGAAAAAAAACAAACACACTTGTTGGTAGCACCCCAGTGATAAGGATGATAAGAGTACAGCTTGAGACTGAATTCAGTCCACACAACAATTACGATTATTCATTTGTTGATCTTCATTAGGTGGGACACGGTGGCTTAGTGGTTAGCACGTTCGCCTCACACCTCCAGGGTCGGGGGTTCGATTCCCGCCTCCGCTTTGTGTGTGTGGAGTTTACATGTTCTCCCCGTGCCTCGGGGGTTTCCTCCGGGTACTCCGGTTTCCTCCCCCGGTCCAAAGACATGCATGGTAGGTTGATTGGCATCTCTGGGAAATTGTCCGTAGTGTGTGTGTGTGTGTGAATGAGAGTGTGTGTGTGCCCTGTGATGGGTTGGCACTCCGTCCAGGGTGTATCCTGCCTCGATGCCCGATGACGCCTGAGATAGACACAGGCTCCCCGTGACCCGAGAAGTTCAGAAAAGTGGTAGAAAATGAATGAATGATCTTCGTTAAGAACTTTATCCCGGTCACATTTGAAATGGAACTTATCCCAGGTGCAGTGGGCGTGAGGTGGGAATATATTCTGAACGGAACGCAAATCCGTACACACACACGTTCACACACACTTATTCACACAGAAGGGCATGTTTACTGGGAGTATAGCACAGGAAACAGGAAACTCATGCCAGACTATACCACTACACCACCATAATTATGATTATATCTGTACTATAAAATGCTGTAGGGCTTTAATCAAGTAATAACAGGAAAACAGACACTACAGATTGCAGCGTATCAATTTCAAACAGAAATTCTAGGTTCGCTCGAAAGTGTCTCTTAGCTAGAAGGTTTCTCTTGTGATGTGACAGCTTGTAAAAGTTGCCTCTCTGATTGAGGCTGGACTGGAAGCCTGAGGAGCTGTCCTTGGTCCTGATTTACTCAGATGGCAGTTCAATTTCCTACCAATGATCGTCGTGCTTTTTGTTGCGTTCAAGGTTATAAAACTGGAGCCATTTTGCCGAAGCGCATAGGAATTGCTTTCCGGGAGAAAAGGAGTGAGTCAGGGAGGGAGAGATGGAGGGAGGGAAGGAGGAACGGAGGGAGGGAAGGTAAGAAGGAGGCTTGGACCATCTGCTGTCGCAGTAGGGTGATTTGTCGACCGCACTGTGACTTGCTTTTTAGTTAAAGCTTATGAACTTCAAGAACGATGACTTTCAGAAATCGTATACTCACAGCAGAACGCAAATCGCCCTGAACAGCAGTACGACATTTAGTTTAGTCATGCTTGCTCTCTCGTAGCCATCTGCATCTGACGTTTCCCTTTTTTTCTTTGAGCCAGTCCAGAGACAGCCACCCTGAGCTTAATAACCTTACTAATAAACCAGTTCAAGCGCTTAACGAGTCAGGCTGAGTAACTGACCAGGTCTGATGTCTAAAAAGAGGCAGTTTAATTAGAGTAGCCATCGACTGCCCGAGGCAGGGGGGATTGGTGCTGGGGCCGATGGGGTGGCATTGATCCGAGCTACTTTCAGCAGCTGCCACCGCTGTGACATCAGGACCGGGTCTTCCTGTGAAATGGAACGGAAACTCTATTTTCCTGTTGCCCCCACTGACCAGCTGCCCCCCTACTTAGACCTCGTTTTTTCATGCTTTTTTCTCTTTATTTCTCTTCTGTAGATCCCAACTGGCAATGAAGTTTCTGGACCCAGCGTTTTCAACCCTGAACAATGCCCTAAATGAGAACCTTCAGGACAATTCATCCAAGTGGAAGTTTAATAAGACGGGCTATTTAGAGCAAAGGTACAGTTATCACTACAACAGCTACTGTATGTTGTGTGTTAGTTATTAGCACATTCTACATTATAGCATGAAAAATCAAGAGATCTTTAAGTCAATCTAGATAAATCCGATGCTCCAAAATCTTGGAGTAACAAACATGGTCTGCATCGAAAGTTCAGTATTTCATTATCAACTGTCTTTTCCATGTCAGTGATTTGAAATGTTTTGAGACACACTACTAACGTTTTTTCCCATAAAGTACAGTTATTACATTTAAAGGCTTTATAAGCCTCAGAGGTAAAGCTCTTACTTTAAGTTTATCAACACTGGACAGATGCTTTGCACTTTCTCTGTAAAATGTCAAGCTGGATTTTTGTCTTATTTAACTTATTTTTTTTTTAAATGCTAGCCATTTACTGTGTTATTGGGGAAATTAAACTCTTCGGGAATGTGTTATAAGGAAATAATCGATAATAATCACACCACCACTCATTATTTTCCTATAAAAATATGGCTTCTATGGGGGACACGGTGGCTTAGTGGTTAGCACGTTCTCCTCACACCTCCAGGGTTGGGGGTTCGATTCCCACCTCCACCTTGTGTGTGTGGAGTTTGCATGTTCTCCCCGTGCCTCGGGGGTTTCCTCCGGGTACTCCGGTTTCCTCCCCCGGTCCAAAGACATGCATGGTAGGTTGATTGGCATCTCTGGGAAATTGTCCGTAGTGTGTGAGTGTGTGAGTGAATGAGTGTGTGTGTGCCCTGTGATGGGTTGGCACTCCGTCCAGGGTGTATTCTGCCTCGATGCCCGATAACTTTAACTTATATATCAATGGAATACTAGACTTTCTATCGATTGATGGACTTCTGGTTTGCGAGACCAAAGATCCGTATTTCAACGTATACACAAAAAAAGCAAGAAGTCATGGAGGTATTTGAAAGACACACCTCTCAGAAAATGTGCAAGAACTTAGCATGCAGCTGTTTAGAAAAATGGTTAAAACTAGAAATCTCTCTCTGAGGAGTCCCTTAAAAATCTGTGTTTAAAAAAAAAGTGTTTCCTTGACAATCAGAAAGAAAGTTTTTTAGGAATCTTTACAGTCCAGAAAATCTGAGCGTAATGTGTTGCTATCGATCCAGAGTGTAACCTAATCCAGTGTGATGTTAGCGATGTTGTGTGTTTTGCAGTAAAGAGATTGCCCAGTACATTGACGTGCCACGTAACTTTACCCTGACCAAGAGCAGCGTGCGTGTGGGTCAGCTGATGCACTACGACTACTCCAGTCATAAATATGTCTTTTCCATTGGTGAGAACTTCCGCTCCCTCTTGCCGGACTCGTCACCCATCCTTAACAAGCGCTACAACACGTGCGCCGTGGTGGGAAACAGCGGCATCCTGACGGGCAGCCGGTGCGGCGGCGCCATCGATGCCTATGACTTTGTCTTCCGCTGCAACTTCGCACCTACCGAGGTCTTCCGCAAGGACGTGGGCCGCCGCACAAACCTCACGACTTTTAACCCGAGCATTTTGGAGAAGTACTATAACAACCTGCTCACCATCCAAGACAGGAACAACTTCTTCCTGAGCTTGAAGAAGCTGGATGGAGCCATTCTGTGGATTCCAGCCTTTTTCTTCCACACCTCTGCCACGGTCACACGCACGCTGGTGGACTTCTTTGTGGAGCACCGGGGGCAGCTAAGGGTGCAGCTCGCCTGGCCTGGGAACATCATGCAGTATGTCAACAGGTAGCCAATAATTACACCAAAGTGCATTGTATCCTGAATCTGATCTCTCACACACACACACACACACACACACACACCAAATTTTTACAGCCGGTTCCCAAAATCCGAGACAAAAATCATATCAGGGCGTAGGTCAGAACTAGAGGTCTTCTCGGGTCTAAAGAAATGTACCTGACCCGAAGTGACCCGGATCACTTTTTACCCGAACCCGACGTGCATATTTATTTATTTATTTATTTATTTATTAAGAAAGACCCGACCCGAGACAAACCCGAGTCCGACCCGACCCGTTGGCAATTTTTTTAACCCGACTGGACCCGAATGTTGCGTAACTCTACACTAAAGTAACCGCTACAGAGTGGATTCAAAATTGATTGACAGGTCTCTTTCAACGAACATTAGCTTACCGCCAGCCGCACGTCACCAGTCACACGATGTCGCAAGCGGTCTTGGTAAACAGAGGAGAGGTTGGAAAAGGACTCGAGTCGAGGCATACATGCGAGATACAGTAGTTCGGGTCTTCTCGGCTTTGTTCGGTAAAAATACGTTCTTTTTTAAATTCCCCGAGACCCGACGCCGCTATTATTATACACGACCCGTGTCCGAGGCACACGTGAAACTTTTAGACCCGAATCCGCCCGGGTCTCGGGTCGGACCTCGTGTTTTCGGATCTAAGTGGACCCGTGAAGACCTCTAGTCAGTCCACGATAAGCTCTTTATTATATATTATATATTATATTATTTATAATCTATACCCAGAATTTATACTGTATATTTCTGTACAACCGCTTTGTGACAATGTACATTGTTAAACCAACTAAATGTGACCTAACACAAAACAGGTGAACACAATGCGATAACAAGCCAATGACAGGAAAAGGGTTGGAGACCGATCTAGAACCTAAACCCACGTACACACTAAAACATAAACGAAAGCATCGTGTAGCACAAAGAACACAATCGAGCGAATTTACAGTGCAGTTTGTTTTATATAGATAGTAGAGGCGGGTGATATTATTAAAATACTACTCGTATACATAAAGACATATTTATATGATAAACGATATGTATTACCATCCATAAATTGCAATAAATAAATAAACAAACAAACAAACAAATAAATAAGTAATTAAATATGAAGATTTTAATTTGGAGATTTTATTACTAGAAAATTGACTCTTATAGATGTGTTTTAAAAAGCAAAAAAAAAATAATGACGTGGAAAATAAACGTGCAGAATAATCCATCGTAACAAGTTTAATAATTATTTTTATAACGTAATTGTTATTTTTATTTTTTTTTAATTATATACGCGTCATCTCAGAACTGTGACATGCGGTAAATCCATCGGTTCAATTGTGTGAGAGGAGACAAAGAAAATGTGAAGGCAGAAAAGAGACACCAAAAGGGAGAGAGAGAGAGAGAGAGAGAGAGAGAGAGAGAGAGAGAGAGAGAGAGAGAGAGAGGAATCGATGGAGAGAATTGGAGAGGCGTTGTTGAATGGAGCCCCGTCAGGGTTTATGAAGAGCGGCTTAAGCATGCTGGCCACCAGATATGCCTCACTGCACTGTAATCTCCTCAATCCCATTAAAGAGGCACAATCACTGCCTTTAAGACGCTCTGATAGGACTAAGACACCCTAAGAGTTTAGTGTTGACTGTAATTTAATAGACATCGGTGCACAAACACTCGTGTCTTTATAAAAGATGCTCTGATTTTCATGTAAAAAAAAACAAGAGACATAAAATTGAGACAAAGTCATGAAAAGAAACAAAAGGAATTCACTTGTGAATCGTGTTGCCAGGGATTGACGCTTTCCTCTTAATTCTACTCTACATTTCTTGTCTGTTTTTCATGTCACGTTAATTCTTTTACATTTTTTAAGGCAAATAATGAAGCTGGTCTAAAAAAAAAATCTCTAAAATCTCTGAAACCGAGGACCTGTCCGATTTGTCTTCCACTTTTCACGTGGACGCACATCTCTGATTTTTATCATCACCTGGAACAGCCTTTAATGTTTTTGTACTTGTAGTATGCTAGCATTTGGCTAATCAGATCCTGATGAAGAACCAAAAATCAAGCATGGCGTTAGTTCTGGCAGGCTGTCAATCAGCTGTCCTCGACGCGGACCAATCCGGTTACGACATCCATATTACCCGACCATTTAAATTCCCATTCATTGAGCCGCTTTCTAGCGCTTCGCTGCCGCTGTGATTTAAAGGCAGGGTCACCGATTTTTGAAAGCCAATGTCGACATATAAAATCACCAAAACAAACACGCCCCTAACCCAAACGGGTCCCACCCCTGTATCGATAGCTCCGCCCACACGTACATACGTAACCCGGGCGACTAACGGAAAGAAACGTGTCTTTATCATAGCTGAAGGGAAGAACAATACGATTGTAGATAAACAAACAAGCAAAAATGCCACACAAGCATAATGATGTAAAGGACAAAGGCATATATTAGTTCTGTGTAACAAAGCAAAACCAACGTTACTCACCTATCGAGAAGGAAAAAAGCGCCTCGGCGTCTTAAGTAAAGTCGGCCACATATTCACAGGTCGGAGTTTCCCGAGTCGATAACTCCTGAGCTAAACGCTGTTACTACACAAAACGTGGTTGTAGCTGCCTCTCTACATTACTACGATAGAAAAGAGGTGTTATTTGTGTAGTAACAGCGTTTAGCTCAGGAGTTATTGACTCGGGAAACTCCAACCTGTGAATATGTGGCCAACTTCCTGCTCCTTCAGTTCTCTCCAGCGCTGGAAAGCTGATCCTATATTAACACGTCCTACTTCTTGTCCTTATCGTAAGTCTTTCTTCGCTTTCTTTCTTTGTTTTTATCCTCCATGTCGATGTTAAAACCGCTTTCTGCGGATGTCACACACGCGCACTGAACACTCTCTCCGCCCATATCGACAAGCCCCGCCCCTTTCCGCTCATTGGCTAAATGTTTGTTTTGATTTTTGTTTATTATTCGGCCCGACTCGGTTTTCTGAAGCATTTCTCAAAAATCGGAGACCCTGCCTTTAAACTCCCTCCTCCAACCCCGACTAAACTACGCCGGAACCTGTGTTCGTATTCTCATTTGACAAACTGGTCCTGATAGAACTCCTGCTCCTCTATATGTGCTGGTTTGTTCGAACAAATAAACATCACCCTACTGTACGGTAACACAGACCTCGTAAGCTAACCATCTTTTTACAATTTAGCGTTGGTCAGTTTGGCCTCCATGCACTTAGCATCTGTGCAGGATTTCAGTGTTTGTAAATCCCAGATATTTCTTCAACAGCTGTTGTGTTTGCAGGTACTGGAAGACGAAGCAGCTTTCCCCGAAGCGCCTGAGCACAGGGATCCTGATGTTCACCCTGGCCTCGTCCCTGTGCGAGCAGGTTCACCTGTACGGCTTCTGGCCTTTCGGCTGGGACCCCAACACAGGCAAGGAGCTGCCCTACCACTACTACGACAAGAAAGGCACCAAGTTCACCACCAAGTGGCAGGAGTCTCACCAGCTGCCCACCGAGTTCAAGCTTCTATTCAAGATGCACACGGAGGGCGTCCTCAAACTGAGTCTCTCGCACTGCGCATAGAGATCGAAGAGTTCGGAAGGTCACAGGTCGCGGAGGTTTGCTAGCATCGATGACGTGACGTCAAGTGCCAATCGACAACATTCAGCCCAATTTTAGGATGCAGCATTCACAAACAGCGTCCCGACTCGTACAGGAAGATCGTTAGCCATGCCGCGTGTTAGCAAACGCAGACCTAATCCGGGGTTCTTTCTCTCAGCTTGTGTGTTTGCATCTGACTCAAACCAGAAATAAACTGAACCAGGACTTTTGAAAATATGTTCTCACCAATCCAAGGACAGCTCAGAACAGATACGCCATGACGAGAGACATTTCAAGAACCTGTTCGCTTTAAAGGCTGATATAATTAATAAACATGAGACGTTAATATAACGTAGCTGAACGGGGAGCGAAGCATTATTCACCGTCGAGTGTTAATGAACGCTAAAGGTGACGATGCTTAACGGGATCAGTTTTGTGTTCTCGAGATCGTTCCATCAGAATGTAATAAACGAATGTAATCATGTCATAGTCATTTCAGTGGTTCGACGAGCGACTCTGATTCTTCTGAAAACATCACGCGTAGATTCTCATCTATACGCCGGATACGTGAACGTCATCCCTATATAAACACGACCTCACATATAGACTAGACGTGTGCGATGACTGAATGTTTAGACTTATTATTGAGTTTATTAGGCTTCGTAGGGTCCATTCTGACAGGGATAAACACTTCTGACTGGACAGCTGTCCTGTCAATCAATCATAAATGCAGGGAAAACCCTACCTGAACCATTCAGTACAGGTTCTGGGTTTATTTAAAGGAGCAATCTGTAAATCTTTGATCTATCTTCTGGCTGAAATGTGATTTGCAAGTAACTGCAGTGAAAGCACTGACAGGCCTTTGCTTCCCTCCCCACCCCACACCGAGCTTATCATTATCGCTTTCAAGTTGCCTTTTATTAAGAAAACGGGGCCGAGCTCATTTCAGGGCCAGAAATTTTCAAGCAAAAAGCCTGAAATAAAGACTCTAGTGAGTCATATTGCACGGCAGTATTTCAAATGACAGTATTTTTCCTACGAAATCTTTAAACGATCAATAAGTATTAGTGGGTCGAGGAACTCTAACACTTTAATTATTACTAACCGCACCTTTAAAATCCAGAATGCAGCATTTTCTTGATCTACAGATAGGCTTTGTTCTGTGATTGCTGACTTACTGAAATGTTGCACATTTATGAATGTTGTCAGAACGTGTGTGTGTGTGTGTGTGTGTGTGTGTGTGTGTGTGTGTATCAGTGAGAATTATATACCTGTATGTTAAAAGACCAGAATGTTGACATGTTTGATTCACGGTGAAGCTTCCGAATAAAAGTGGGATAGTTGATATCTTGGTTTAAAAAAAAAAAATCCCCGAGTCTTTCACCATACACACGTTTAACTGCCTCTGTAATACCAGGCAGATGCACATGGACCCTCTCACCCTGCATCTAGAGGTCAGAGGTTGAGGTTAGAAGGCCACAGGCCAGGATTTTAGGCTTTACAGATGGAGGTGTGGGCAGATTTGGTCTTTTTTTTTTTTTTTTTACAAGGCATTAAACCGGCCTCCTGTCTTTGTCTGCGATCTCCCCGCTCTCGTAAACGTCTCAAAGGGTCTTCACTTCTTTAAGCTCTTGTGTGGAAGGATTTTAAAACAGAAAGCTGTTTATTCAACTAACACTTGACCTAGAAGCCTTTTTTCCATTGAAGTTTCATCAATCCTCAACTTTGCAACTACAAAGTCCATTATTTAAACCCATGCAGACTTTTGGGAAACACACTGATCAAACCCAGATCGGGAAAGTCGGGGTATTAGTTGCACGGTGCTAATTTTAGTATTTTCCAGTACTTAGTCATATCGTGTTTCGTCTGCTTATTAAGCGTCGTGCTCTGCTCTGCGATTTATCATCGGCGTGTTCACATGAAACCGAACGGCGCAGATAAAGCCACGCTTAACACGGAGACGGATATATTTACACGACTAAAAAACTTACTCTAAAGGAATTAAAGTAAGGAAAATCCCTTCAGTCCTTCAGAGGAAAATGTTTACGTATTTGTCTAAATAAAATCACGCCGCACGGCACGAGAGTCGATTTATTACGCACGTGTTTAGAAATCGACGATAAATGTATCGATACGACGTGGCAACGAAAGGGAATGGATAGAACAAGCGCCGCGTAAACGAATAGGCGACTTGATAGATCAACATTAACAGCCTTTAATACGGAATATTTTTCCACAGCGCCGTCAGATCCTCCGCTAGCTTTGCTTACAGGACGTTCGTTCGTTTTCTATAACAGCGGCTCCGACGATCCGACAGTCTAACGGCTTATCGTTTCTATAGCGACAGCAACATAAACACGTCGAATGATTTATATGGAAGGAGATGTTTATTATACATTTAGGGAAGGAGTCTCCAGTGTCAGCGCTATAATTAATAAACATGAGACGTTAATATAACGTGGCTGAACGGGGAGCGAAGCATTATTCACCGTCGAGTGTTAATGAACGCTAAAGGTGACGATGCTTAACGGGATCAGTTTTGTGTTCTCGAGATCGTTCCATCAGAATGTAATAAACGAATGTAATCATGTCATAGTCATTTCAGTGGTTCGACGAGCGACTCTGATTCTTCTGAAAACATCACGCGTAGATTCTCATCTATACGCCGGATACGTGAACGTCATCCCTATATAGACACGACCTCACATATAGACTAGACGTGTGTGATGACTGAATGTTTAGACTTATTATTGAGTTTATTAGGCTTCGTAGGGTCCATTCTGACAGGGATAAACACTTCTGACTGGACAGCTGTCCTGTCAATCAATCATAAATGCAGGGAAAACCCTACCTGAACCATTCAGTACAGGTTCTGGGTTTATTTAAAGGAGCAATCTGTAAATCTTTGATCTATCTTCTGGCTGAAATGTGAATTGCAAGTAACTGCAGTGAAAGCACTGACAGGCCTTTGCTCTTCCCTCTAATGAGCTCCTCATAGAAACAGATAAAAAGTACATATCATCCTTTAATAATATTAATTTTATATATATATATATTCTTATGACATCACAACACACAGAGTTGAAGATAATCATAAATGATCATAAAATTTTGTGATGCGACAGCTGATGAAAAAAAAAGACATTTTCATCTAGGTTTCATTATTTCTATGAGTTTTAATAATTACACACACAATTACTTTATTCAATAACATAACTAATAATATCAATAGAGTTCATTAAGACTAATCATTTTGAAGCAATTTAAAATGTTTTTCCTTTCTGTATTAGTTTTTTTAATCTCATTTCATTTCGGATTTATTTCTCTCACGACTCGTTCGTTTCTACTCGTTCGCACATTCTTCAGTTATCGATGTACCGATCAGGTGAAAACGACTGATCGGCACAAACAGACGGACCTCTACACGGACATGTGATTCTGCCGAATTTTTAAAACAAAATTGATTGTTAATTTGTTTATTTATTGCACTATTCGGATGGGATTAGTTTTACGTGGGGACGTGGAGTAATACAATTTTACCTCAGGACGTCTGTGATATTAATTGGCCAATTCGCACGGGACGAGACATCTCAGTAAAACTAGCAGAAGTGTGAGGGGTAACTCGCTCTACGCACCACAGTAACCTCCTTGTCGTCATGTGCGTATGATGTCGCTTCCTGTTTCAAGCGCCTTCATGCTTGCAAAACGCGCCAAAAACTACTTTTAAACAGGAAATGACGGAATTTTACCGTACATATTTACAGCGGGTCTATTCGGACGGGATCAGTATTACCTGAGGTAATTTTTCCGGACCTTTTTACAGAAGATAAAAGTCGCCGTAATCTTTACTGACATTGTCCGTAATGATTACCGAGATGGCACGTTCGGACAGGACTAAAATCACAGAGAAGCTCTGGTAATAATTACTTTACCCCCCACGTCCCCACGTAGAGCTAATCCCGTCCGAATAGGGCTTTTGAAAGTGAAGTGAAAAGTGACGTGACATACGGCTAAGTACGGTGACCCGACCCATCCAAAGTGCACACACACACACACACACACACACACACACCCGGAGCAGTGGGCAGCCATTTATACTGCGGTGCCCGGGGAGCAGATGTGGGGGTCCGGTGCCTTGCTCAAGGGCACTTCAGTCATGGCCAGCCAAAGACTCGAACCCACAACCTTCGGGTTAGGAGTCAGACTCTCTAACCATTAGGCCACGACTGCCCCAGATACGATATGCCCCAGAAGCCAAATGTCTGTTTGTTCTCTTTACGCGTCCTTACTGTATGTTTCTAATAATATGTTCCACTAAAAGTTTCACACAATGACCGGTGCATCAGGTAATTTACCAAAGAGCAGCGATGACGCAACAACACAACAGTGTGAGATGTTCAAGAGCTTCTTCTTCACCTTCATGTTCATCCAAACAGCTGGTTTTCATTTGTTTCTTAAAAAAAAAATCAAGCAGATATTTCTGTATCGATTAAAACCTCAGCATAATGTTTAGAACTGGACGTCTTCTATCTTCTAGAGTTCACTGTTCTAAATACCGATCGAACGTCAGGTCTTTAATCCGTCTCCTGTCTTTAATCTGTAATTCGGAGGTCCTGCTTTCTCAAACAAAAAAGAACCTTGGTTTATACCTTTATTTATCAGTGTACACAATGTCAGTGCTAGATTTTTGTTTTTTATGCATTACATTAAAAAATGAGCTCTTGCTAATCATCTCATGGTTTCCAGATTTTGTAATCAAATGTAAAACATGTCTAATGCACAATGACATCATAAAGGGGTGTGGCTACGGACTCGTACGACGGAATGACATGATAAAGAAAACTGTAGACAGATGGAGTGATTAAAAAAAGTGAAAAATGAAAAAGTGAGAATAGATAGATAGATAGATAGATAGATAGATAGATAGATAGATAGATAGATAGATAGATAGATAGATAGATAGATAGACGTCGTACAGTTTGTTATATTGCACTCACCATATTTTCTTGGTTATAAAGCCCTATTCAGGCGGCATTCTTTTCTCATGGGAAGCTGAATTTGTGATAAAGAAAGAAAAAAGTCACTGTACAGCGAATAGCAAATAATAGGGGTCCAAGCACCAAAGGAACCAAAGGGCATCACCGGTCCATTTAACCCTTGTACGGTGTTCGTATTTTTGTTCCTCAGCCGGTCTTCGTGGGTCTGTTTGACCCGCTGCATTTTTGGGTTTTTAATTCAACACAATCAAAAAAAATTTTTGTTAAAATACTCTACAGATGTTTACTTCATCTCAATTACAAGCGATATAAACAGCATATATGGTTAATATTCGCCCTTTTCCTTTATTACATCACATTTTTTTATTAAAGTGCTACTTTAATTTTAAAAAAATGTAAATTTAAAAAAAATTTATTTTAATTTTTCGTTTTTTTAATAAAATGTAATAAAAAAACTAAAATAAAATTTAATCAAGTTATAAGTGGAATTTTTTTTTTCCCCAAAACTATCGATGTTTATGACTATCGATGTCCCACAGACCCCAACAACATACAAGGGTCAAATGAGCTAAAGTTTGTTTCTATGTCCTGTTACACACGTGAAGCTTTTCAGGGTTTCTTTTAGCTAGAATCTTGAGTTCGGGTCTTTATCGGTCCCTCGGGAAAATTGCGAATTTGCGATCGCAGAAATGAACAGAATCAAATCAAGCAAATTCAGAGGAATTGATTAAATTTAAAAAGTGACGAAGTGATTCCAGGCCTAAGCGCTCTTCTGTCCATGTGGGAATGTGCGTCCGTGTGTTATGAGGAACGTGATGAAAATTTTGGAGATTTTGTTTTTTGTTTTTTTTTGTTTTGTTTTTGTTTTTTACACAAAATGATGAAATCTGAGACATCAAACATTTTCATTGTAAATAAAATAAAACAGAATAAAATGACTTAAAAACATTAAAGCATTTACTATCCACCTTTTCCTATTAAACGTGTACATCTGTGCAATATCTAATCCAATTCGATTTTTTTCGGATAATGATGGTTTTAACGATGGACGTCATCCCGAAGTGGCGTTACAGAAATGTACACATTTAAATGTATTAATAAATGATGAATTTAAAATTTAATACCAGAATTTTATGCACATAATTATTAGACAAATAATGACGTTTCGCACATTTCCACGTATGAAACGTTTTTGACGTTGTTTTAATTTTTTTTAAATTTATTTTCATTTCAAAATTTGTTTTAACACGTGATTCCGTTCCTATGAATATTTTTACACGGTTAATATCTTCTCACTTGTGTATTTTATTGACACTCAGCCTGTATTTATCACGTACACGACTGAACACGTTGTGACGTGTTTTTCGACTGTATAAATTTCGACTGAATAGATTAGCATAAAAGCTGAATAAAGAATAATTAATAATAAAAACAGAAATAGAAGGAACGGTGATTTGTATCCTTCTTTTAATATTTCCACATTATTTTTATTCAGAATTTGTTTATTTCCACACGATTCATTTATGTCTATTTTTGTTGTTATATTTCTTGTGTCTTCATGTCTTCCACGTGATGTTTTAGTCGAGGACGCAGTCGACAGGTCGTTTCCCGCGAATCGCCGGACGTCGGCTAACAGCTGTTCAATCGGCTAAATGAAAGCGAAGCCCTTTTGTTTTTGTGGCTTAGAGACGTCCTTTAAACATGACGTTAGTTCCCTAACAGCCGTCGCCGTCGTCCCTCAGAACCGATGCATCTCCTCTGTGTTTTGTTTACAGATGCCATAAATCACCATTATACAACTCCCTCTTCAACAGGCCTGGTCAATACCTCGCCATTAAGCCATGTGCCGAGTGTACACTTTTTTGGGTGGTATTTCTTTCAAGGATACTTTCTAATATGATTTAAAACAAGAAACATCAATTAAAAACAATAATAGGAGCGATGCGGCATCGGGAATCGATGGTTCGAGCGGTGAAGAGAGAAAGAGACGGTTTTATTGATTATCTTTAAAAGAGAGGGGGAAAAAACACTCAGTTTTTAATGTTCTTATGTCATAATTCCAAAAAGCTACAGTGGTTATTAGCAGGCGGAAAAACGGCTTTAGTTTGTTTAGCAAATATTTAGGAATAAGACAATCGGTTATTTTGCACAACTATATATTTATATATATATTTTAATTGGACTTCACTTTGCTGTCTTTTAACATGTTGTTGTTGTTGTTGTTGTTGTTGTTGTTGTTGTTGTTGTTGTTCTTGATGATGATGTTGGTGTTGTGTTTATTAACACTCAGCAAACCTGCTATCTGGCCTTTTCTTTTCTTTTTTTTTAACCACGTGCCTGCCATGACCTCTGAGCTCTGAGGTTGAAAGAAGGGGTCAAAGATTAAGCAGGATGATGTAACTGGCCTCTCGGTGTTCTAAGCAAGAATACTTTGTTCAAGGTACAATTTATTAACAAGGTTTTATTTATTTATTATTATTATTATTATTATTATTATTATTATTATTATTATTATTTATTACAAAATTTTATATTTTAATTATTTGTTATATATTTATATATTATAAATCATTTATTACTCTTTTTTCTTTTTTAACACATTCAGTTGGATATTTTTTTGTCTCTCTCCAGATTTTTAAAAACTCCCTTTAAAACATTAAAGAACGTTTCTTCTCGCTAGTTATGTTTTGTGTTTCTTGTGATTCAGGATCAGGATCGTCAGGCTCGTCTCGGCTGTCGGAATCCGTGAGCCGTGAGCCGGGCGTCCGGGTGTAAAGCCCGTTCTCTTCTGTGGCACAAAGCCGAGAGTCTCTGTGACTTGAGTGGCCATTTTGAAGCAGTGTGTATTGTGTGAGGAGGCTGTGCAGTGCCATTGATTCCCACTAAACAGCACATGGTGCATGAAGCTAAGGTCTGTTCTAACAATCACACCGTAGGCCAAACACACACCCACACACACCCACACACACACACACACACACACACACACACACAGAAAGAATTCCGTCTAAAGGTCATTAAAGTTTTGTTTTTCACCTTCGTATTTGAAACACACGAGTGTGTTTTTTTCCCCCTGGATCTGAACGTATGAAAGGTGTGTGTGTGTGTGTGTGTGTGTGTGTGTGTCCATAATACGTTTATTTTACACTACAGAGCATCGAGTCGGATCTGATCTCAGATCTCGCGTCTTTTGTTTTCTTGTAAGTTTGTATTACTGCATAAACTCAGTTACTTTATTATTTAACATTCTTTATCATCGATTATTTCAAATGTCACTTTTTAAAGCGTATTAAATTCATAAGTTTATATTTAACATTTTTTGCTTTGTTCATTTCATCACATTTAATCGCTAAATTTTGCTTAAAAAAATAAGATCATCATAATCAACGAGACTGGAAAAGAGTTCAATTTTAGAATTTCTTTAAATATTTATACAATTTTATTTGCACCGTTTTATTTGCTTTACCTTCTGATATTGGCTCAATTTATTTCAAAAACAATTCATATTTAATTTCAACATAACCCAAATGACTCAACATTAAATATCTTACTTAGTGAAAAAGATCTAAATCAAGAAATAATTTGGAAACAGAATTTTATGGAAGTATAAATCTTGTGATCCAGATTCTATGTGAGATAATCACGACTGTGAAAACACGTCCAGAAATGTTAGCGTGTGAACATAAATGAATCATTTGGGCAAAAAAAAAAATAAAAAAAATCACACGAATCGTAATTCATAAATGAATCACGTGTAAAGGAATCACTTGGGAACATAAATTGTCATTAAAAATCACGTGTTTGTAAATGTAACGTGAAACGAATCACGTGTAAAAAAAAAATGTATGATCCGTGTCATAAATGAATCTAGTGATGAATGAATCGTGTGACCATAAACGAATCGTGTGAAAATAAGAGGATTCGTGTGGAAAAAATACGTGAAAATGTGTCGTGTTTATAAACGAATATCTTATGTAAAAGAATCGCATGTAAGAAAATTGAGTGATTCGTGTGATAAGAAATGAATCATGTGAAAATGAATTATTCATGTGGGAAAAATGCATAAAAGTGACTAATGTGTAAAAAGAATCACATGAAACTAAGCAAATGATTTGGGGAATCACGTGATAATAAAGAATTTGAATCAAATGTGAAAATAAGTGAACGATGTAAAAATGAAAAAACGCACATTTCAATTTTCAAATAAATAAAATTCAAGCAAAAATGAGGTCACGGTATTAGATGTTAATCAGGTGTTTGAGTGACGCCGTCGCTCCGGAAGCCCCAGAGAGCAGCATGGCCTGGTTCACATTGGTTCCTACTCGCTCACACACACACACACACACACACACACACACACACACACACACACACACACACACACACACGGCTCGAGATAGAAGCCGAGGCAATAAAGAGTGTGTTTCTGACTCTCAAACAGAAATTATGCATACGTGGGCTGAGGCTAATCGATACGCCGGGGCTTGCTGAGAGCAGTGAGTGTGTGAGGAGGAAAAACACGATACGACAACATGAAGAGACACGGAGACTTCTGGACGAATTATTAATTAGTCCCAAATCCTGGTCGTGGCCTTTGAAAAACTCACTGACAATAAACACTGATTTTATTTTCAAATGATTAGAATTATTATTTTTATTTCTCAGATATTTTAAGCAGTGACGTGTGACATCACGAGCAAAAAGATTTGCAAAATTCTTGCTGTCTGTCTTTCTGTCCCTCTTTGTATATCTTTAGAATTAGTCTGTTTTTTTTTCACTGTATGTCTCTCTGTCTGTCCTGCTGTCTCACGCTCATTGTGTCACTCTGTAAAGCTTGCTGCAATCTTTTGCACTGTCTGTCTGTCTGTCTGTCGGTCTGTCTGTCTGTCTGTCTCATTTCACTGTCTGTCTCACTGTCCCTCTGTCTGTCCCAATATCTCATTTACTGTCTGACTGTCTGTCTGTCTGTCTGTCTGTCTCTCTCACATTCTGTCTGTCCTTCTGTCTCATGGTAGTTCATTACACACATTTTATTAGGCTTTTTTTATATATATATAATTTGCATCAAGACATTTAGAATCGATCTCGTTTCTTTTATTCTTCATTTAAAGAAATCATTCACAGAATAAAGACTAAAATCTTAATCACGTCTGCTTCGGTGTTTAATAAAGAAGAAGAAGAATCCAGGCAGTATAAATGTATATAAATAAATATATATATAAAGCCAAATGTTTTGAATGTAAAAACAAATCATTGTCAAAAGAAGAAAATATTAAATAAATAGAATTAAAATATAAGTAAATAAAATTCAGTCTTGTCTTGTGCAACACTGGCTGAGATTTGCACAGTAAGCAAAGAGAGCCAGTAAAAAGCTGACCGGTGCTGGAAGGTACGTGTTTGGTGGTCTGTGATAAAGGGGTCAAAGGCTAGGGGCCACCGGTCAAACGCACACACTGTATGCAAGAAGGTGAAGCACACACACTCTCTCTCTCTCTCTCTCTCTCTCTCTCTCTCTCTCTCTCTCTCTCTCTCTCACACACACACACACACACACACACACACACACACACACACACACAGCAGTTAAAATTTGAAATCAAATTCAACACGTTTTATGGAATATTAATACTTTAATTAAGAAAGAGGATACCACAAGAAGGGGTGTGTGTGTGTGTGTGTGTGTGTGTGTGTGTGTGTGTGTGTGTGTGTGTGTGTGTGTGTGTGTGTGTGTGTATGCAAACCGTGGATAGTTATTAATTAACTCCAGCTTTCTAAGCACAGCTTCAATCACTCCGAAAGAAGAAATCAATATGACCATCACTTAGAATGGATTGTGTTTATAGTCTCAGGTTGGAGACATATTTACACTTACATTTAGGCCGACTTACAACTGCAGGCCTGCTGAGAGGCTTTAATGTGGTGAGGATTAAATCCTCACTTTAACAGGAGGAGTCGATACGGTAGCTCTCGCAGGCTGGACATTCATTCGCAAAACAGTTATAAAACAAGGACGAATGAAAAACCAGGGTTCGAACATCCACAGAATTAATAAGCCATAAATGATCATAAACGATCATCAGTGAGGCGAGAAGGTGAGCGTCAAAAAAAACAAAAGGTCAAACGATCATCGTGGTGTAGGAATAGAAATGTTTAGAATAGAAGGAAAGCGTTTTATATGTGAAAAAGATTCGTTTATGAGAAAAGTCTTTTTTTATTGTCATCATTTAATCTTTCGAACGCGACGTAAACATACATTC
>NC_062538.1:21280403-21290403 GCF_022655615.1 Tachysurus fulvidraco
CGCAGCAACTGTCTTACAAATATCCACGCAAGCTCAGCGCTCACTGCGATTGGACAACTTACCAAGAAAGGGTGGACCTTTCATCCTAACCCTACAATATGATTGGTTGTTTAAACATGTCCGTCAGAGAGAGAGAGAAAAAGAGCAAAATACAGCAAACCCCGCCCATTTCATCAGGGTTGGCTGCAGCAAAACTAAGTAGAGCAAATCGCGTCCTGCACAAATCCAGCTGCTGGAGCAGAATCCGCAGGAGGAGGAGAGGGTCGGACATGGGGAGAAATCAGCGCTGGCCCGTCTGAGATACATCGGAGATATTGTTTATTTTTATTTATAAAAGGAGATAAATAACCGAAAGGCCTTAAGGAAAAAAGGGAGAAAAGGATAACAAAATCATTCCTCTGCACAGAGACAAACAAAAAAAGAAGCATTATATACATCAATGGACTGAATGAAGACTGCCTATAACGCCTATCGATGCCTGGTCAAGGAGGATCTGGATGCTTTCGCCATGAACCCGGAGATGACAATGGACGGCATGGGCGGCCTGCACGGCGCGCTGAGCGCGAGCGGCCATGAGCACGAGCTGCTGAGCGACCACAGCCCGCATCACGCACGCAGCAGTAACACCACCACTTCCACTTCGTCGTTGCGGATACACCAGGATCTGGCGTCGCGCTCGGCGATGGTGTCCGGCATGGCGACCATCCTGGATGGTGCGGGAGAGTACCGAGCCGAGCTGTCTCTACCGCTCCATCACGGGATGAGCATGAGCGTGCCGTGCGACACGTCGCCCCCCGGTATGGGCATGAGCGGCACCTATACCACGCTGACCCCTTTGCAACCTTTACCGCCCATTTCCACCGTATCGGACAAGTTCCACCATCCTCACCATCACCACCACCATCATCACCACCATCACCACCACCAGCGGCTCTCGGGCAACGTGAGCGGGAGTTTCACGCTGATGCGGGACGACCGGGCTCTGCCGGGTATGAACAATCTTTACAGTGCGTACCATAAGGACATGAGCGGCGTGGCGCCGAGCCTAAGCCCACTCGGTAACGGTTTAGGGTCGGTGCACGGCGCGCAGCAGAGCCTGCACGGCTACGGCGGCAACACCGGCGCCGGCCACGATAAAATGCTGGGCTCCAACTTTGACGCGCACGCAGCCATGCTGGCCCGTGGGGACCAGCAACACCTGTCCCGGAGCCTCGGCGGTCCCGTGACGACTATGATGCCCCCGCATCTAAACGGCATGCACCCCGGCGCCGCGGTGCATCACCCACACCCCCATGCGCCCGTGCTGGCGGCGTCCGGCCGGGACAGGCCGCCCTCCTCCTCTTCCTCCTCCTCCTCCTCCGGTAACGGCGGCGCGGGGGCGCAGCACCATCAGCAGCAGCACCAGCAGCAGCTCGAGGAGATCAACACCAAGGAAGTGGCGCAGCGCATTACAGCAGAGCTGAAGCGCTACAGTATCCCGCAGGCCATTTTCGCTCAGCGAGTGTTATGCCGCTCGCAAGGCACGTTGTCCGACCTGCTGCGCAACCCCAAGCCGTGGAGTAAACTTAAATCTGGCCGGGAGACCTTCCGTCGCATGTGGAAGTGGCTGCAGGAGCCCGAGTTTCAGAGGATGTCCGCGCTTAGGCTTGCAGGTAAAAATAAACAAAGGCATTTATCTCTTTCTTCTTCTTTTTACTTCTTCACCTTCTTTGTTTACAAAACATATTTCCCTCTCTAGGTTAATGTAACGATTGAATAATAATAATAATAATAATAATAATAATAATAATAATAATAATAATAATAATAATAATATCATCATAAGTAAGGACAAAACAAAATCAAGTATACAACAGTCGCGTAAAATCGCGTTATTTATCTTTTTATTTCTCAAATTCACCTTTACTGGTCGATAATTACGATCAATATTGATTGACAAGAAAAAAAAGCGTTTCATAATGTTTACTAATTTGACAGAACTCACCGGCTCACCTTATTGAAATGCTTATAGAAATATATGGGAGGTTTTTAAAAACAAAATATATACATATATACGAACCAATTATTTTATCAAATCTGTCTTGTTTTGTTTTTTTATTTGATTTGACACTGTATTTTGATTTCTATAATTGGTGCTTTTTTTCTGATTTTTGTCTGACGTTTTCTGAAATTTTGCGCTTCTCTAACTTTAAAAAGGGACTCGCGATTTAAGTGAAACTCTAAAATATGACGCGACATTTAAACTCACACACACACACACACACACACACACACACACACACACACACACACACACACACACACACACACACACACACACACACACACACACACACACACACACAATAGTGTCATGTTGTTATAACCGTGTTCATGCCGGTTTACAGAAATGCGTCTTTCCATTGTTCGCGGTTTTTTTTTTTTTTTTTTTTTTAATAGAAATTGCTTTGCTAAATCAGATGAAGTAAAAAATCCAATATGAAATTTTGACTGCTCTGTTCTGAAGTTCTAGCAGAATGAGTGTGTTTCTGAACCGGTCTATAAAAAGTGTGCATCATGTGTATTTTTGTGTAAGGGAGGATGAAGAGGTTTATAGTGTTGTTGATTGGAAGGACTGATGTGCACAAGGGCTCTCTCTCTCTCTCTCTCTCTCTCTCTCTCTCTCTCTCTCTCTCTCTCTCTCTCTCTCTCTCTCTCTCTCTCTCGCTGTCCTTTACAACAAGGTTGTTGCCCCCTCTAGCGATAGACCCACCACATCCACGACACTCTTTTCCTTTGTTCATCTGAAGAAAACACTGGAATGTATAAACCGTAATCACTGCGAATTTCTAATATGTTTTCACAGCTGGTTTCTCGATTTTTAAAATGATTATTTCAGGCGTGTTTAATTTTCAACCCTAATTTCCCCCCATAATTTTAGTCTAGTGATGTGAATTGTCTGAATTACTCGACGGTTGTCATCACAGTGATCCCGAATAGGTGTGTTGGCTAGTCAGTGTTCTTTGGGTTTGGATTCGTGCGTTATAACTCCGCAGCATTTTTGCTACACTTTTCTGTTCTGTGCTATTTATGCTTAATGACCGCTGTTATAAAGCGTATATATTATTTTGATGTATAGATCACATACATTTTCCGTCAGTTTTGAAGGGCAAAAAAATCAGAGTAGACAAACGACATACCAAAACACACACACACACACACACACACACACACACACACACACACACACACACACACACACACACACACACACACACACACACCCGTTTACCCGCGCGTATTGGCTATGGCTTGAATCGATTCTTTGAATATGGGCCTAACAGCAATAGATAATTAAGTGGTATTTGCAGTGACGGACATGGTAAAAGGGCCAGTCTAGAGACGTCCACCGAGATGCAGTGGACACCCAGACGTTACCATGATAAGATTATTATTGGTAGAAATAATAATAATAATAATAATAATAATTATACTAAATCTTAATCCATTAACCACGGCGGGTTTCTTTAAATGTGATTTGGAGATGCATTTTGTAATCTTGGTTTTGCAGATGGCGGTGGGAGTCTGGTGCTTTCTTTCTTTTTTTAAAGGGTTGTGGGGTTAGAAGGGGGGGTTGAGGGTATTATGTGATGGACGAAAGGCAGGCAGGGGGAATTGAAAAGAAGCAGCAGAAGCTGCTGCGGCCCGATGAATTATTGATAGAGCTCTCCGCGTGACCCCGCACAAAAACACACGTTCTTGGGGTTTTTAACCGGGCAAAATGTGCAAAATGTGAACCCTGTGCGCTTTCTGGTCATTGCACTATTTTCGAAATCTTTTTTTTAATAGTGTAAAGTGATATCCAACGATAGAAAATGAAAGAGAGACGGAAAAACGCAGTACGCGAAAAAAAATGTGATTAGATCTCTTTAGATTAGATTAGAAATCTTATCACGGACACGGCAAAAAAAAATCGCCAGCGTTTATCTAACACCTCAGACATAAAATGTTGAATGACCTCTTATAGCGAGTGTCTATGTCCTGCTGGGAATCTATGAGCTCTCTAGCTATTCATTCAAGACTGGACATTTTGCCTCTAATGTGGTATTGTCAGGTTCCTCTGTGTACGAAAAAAAAAAGACAAAAAGAAAAGACAAAAACCCAAAACAAAACAATAGAATCCGGGGGAATCGACACATAAAAATAGATTCTTAAGCAAGTTAACAACCATAATAAAATGTTTGCTACTAAGTACAGTGAATAGCCCACATACTACATACTAAATAATTATATAAATCAAACTCGTTTGTCTACGATACAGCTAAATATGAATGAAACGTATGTATGAAAGTATGAAACTGAGATCAAACCGACGTTCGGATCGATCGGTTTACATCGTTAGCATGCATTTTCTTCAGATTATTCTAGTCTAATTAGAAGTTTCTGAATGATTCAATAAGCCAGGTTTTAGTGACTCTATAATGTGAAAACAGAATGAGATCGTAAGAACGAATCGATTTAGGTTGCTAGCATGGCTAGTCACACTCTTATGCACAGGAAAGGGCTGTAATTATGTTTAAAAAGTTAAACTTTATACAATTTTCTATGTAAAAGATACAGAAAGTACAGAAGGTGGGAGAAGGTTAGGACTGGTGTAGTTTAGTATACCAACATAACAACTTCTTTATTTATGCTAAGAGTTTATGCTAGTCACTGCGATACTCGGCCTTAAAAACGTTAGTATTTCGTACATTAAGCTAAAAATCCTTAATGTAAATTTAAAAGATGAAAAAGTTAAAGGAAGGCTGACGGCTCTGGAGCTGAAATCCGAACGGGGAAAAAAACACTTCCGGGTTTATCGTTATCGTTTCTGTGTCGGCTTTCAATCTCGGCTAGTTATGACACGGTTTTCTCAAACAAATCTGATGTAGTTGAACGCCTGCGGATCGATGAGGGGTAATCTCCTAAAGATTAAAAGGGCATTAATGTTGGCAACAATAACATAAATGTGTGGACTGCATTGATCTGGAACCGGATCCTGGACTTCTTCCGGTAAAGCCGACAGATGGGAGTTTTTCAGAGCTCCGTCTGACTGCATGGAGAAAATCCGCTCGTTGTAGCTCTTTACTCTGGTGTCTGTGCTTTGGGTTTGATGATACTACGATAGTTTCATGGAATCGTTCGAGGTCTTTCTTGGGTGCTTCAGAAGAAAAAAACGAGTGTCATCGATTGAAGCAATCTAGTGAGGTTTTAATAAAACTAATAATAATCCAAGGCCAAATCCATCTTACGTTTAGTAGTTACTAAAATCTCTAACCTTGGCCATTCTCACATGAGATTTGAAGGAAATTCAAACGAATCATAAGCTTGAGAAACAGGAGAGACTGGTGACCTCTGGGAGAACTGGGAACGCTATGGGTGACGTGTGGTTTGATGACTCTTTGTTTATAATTTCACCGTAGAGCGTCCAGACGATAGCGACGGCGACGGCAGGAAATAGAATCGGCCGTAAAACCATCTCGCGTGACCTTCACACGTATGCCGTCTCATTCCAATCCGAAGGATCTAAGAGGATCCGTTCACCGTTAATGACCATAATGGATTTTTTTCCCCGAGCCCTTTACAGATGAGTTTTGAAATAGCACATAGGGACCGACGCTCCAAAACAGACGAATCACGGTTTTGAAAAAAAAAAAAAACGGAACGTTTCCGACATTCGAAAGAGCTCAGAGATCAAAGAAATCCAGCGTCACACAAGTCTGAGTAAGAAACAAGCTTCGTGCGAATAATTCGGAGGATAACGTCTTCAAAACAGATTTGAATCCTAATAAAATAAGGAAATGACCAGACCATAAGAAAGGATTTAGGTTGGATCTGGTTTCCAAATGAATGAATATTTGTCTGCTCTGTATAGAGGATGTTCTCTCTGTGGTCTCTAACCTGATGAAGCTCATTAGCACTTAACGTCTACGGTGTTTTTTATGAAAGTGTGTGTTTTTGGGTTTTTTTTTAAAAAAAGGGTTTTCACACAAATTCGGTTCTAATTAACATTTCTACGAACGTGCCGATATTATTAGAAACCTACAGTTTATGTGAATCGTTTATATCTTTAGTAGTATGTAAAAATTAATATAGTTATACGCGGTACATCTTTAGCATTTCGAAATGTTTAGTTCGGTAAAAAAATCAAAGAATAACGAATTACGTGTAAAAATCAGAGGATAAAAGCATAATATGAATGTCAGCCTGGTCAATTTAATAGATACGTGTTTAAAAGTGAAGGATAAAAGCATCATTGGAATAAGACTGTAAATTTGAACAGGTTTAGGGTTATAATATTTAAAAAAAAGGATGAAAGCATCAGTTATGAAAATTGACTGAAATCTAAGCGGGTTAAGTTTAAAAAAGAAGGATAAAAGCAGAGTTTGAGCATCAGTCTGCTAAATGTAATGATGTGAAAATAAAAGATAAAATGTAGTTCTGTAATATTACAGTCTGTGACGTTTATTAAATCAGCTAAGAAAAAAAAGTTAAATATAAAGGATAAAAGCGTGTCAGACCGATCGATGGAAAAGACGTAGGTTGATCAATTTAAGGATGAAAGTATAGTTTGAATTATTTGAATATATTTGTGTTTATAAAATAGCAGTCAGTGCTATTATTATTAGTCAGAATCGATCAGTAGTTTGACTAATAAACTGCAAAGGCTGAGAGATTTAAGTTTTTAATAAAGAAAAATAAATGCAGAATTCTATGCAAATACTTTTCATATTTTATAAATGGAATTATTATATGTAAATATGCAATTTACTTTTCTTCGACATCAGACTTTTTAACTCCCTAATTATTATCCTAAATATTATTATTTAATATTTAACTCCACAATTATTATCCTAAATATTATTATTTAATATTTTACTCCCTAATTATTATCCTAAATATTATTATTTAATATTTAACTCCATAATTATTATCCTAAATATTATTATTTAATATTTTACTTCCTAATTATTATCCTAAATATTATTATTTAATATTTTACTCCAAAATTATTATCCTAAATATTATTATTTAATATTTAACTCCCTAATTATTATCCTACATATTATTATTTAATATTTAACTCCCTAATTATTATCCTAAATATTATTATTTAATATTTTAATTCCTAATTATTATCCATATTATTATTATTTAATATTTTAATTCCTAATTATTATCCCAAATATTATATCATTCAACTGCGAAACTAAAAATAAAGTTCGGATTTACACGATCAATGAAGACGAAGCACAATCTTTTTTTTTGTTTGTTTATCTCGTGAACCTGGTCAAACGTTGCAGTTCTGAATTGTCTCGTGATAGCTGCGTATTTGTCCACGCACGCCGGACAGGAGCAAAGTGCAAAGTTTTGGTCGATCAGCTAATTTTAAAAAAAAAAACAAAAACAAAAAAACAACCTTGTTTGCTGTCAGCAAACAGACTAGAGAGCTCGATCCAAAGGAGGATTTTATCAGAGGAGATGTGCTTAGAGACGCGAGTCTTTCTCTCCCTTACATCAGGCCGAGTTTTTCTCAGCCTTCTGCTCTCTGCAGCTAATAAGAGTGTGTCGGCGTCTCAGTGCCGTCAGTCTGCAGCCGTCATCTCACTTTACTCCGCTGCTCCGTGCTGCCTTTTATGGGTCTGTAATAAGGACATGTAATATCAGCTTTATAAGACAGTCACGTAAAGATGACAGTACAGACATATCAGCGGTTTTAGGATGACCTGGACTGCTCAGAAGGTCACAGGTCACCACACTTCTACCTCTCTAGAGTTATGAACGCATGAGATCTGCAGAACGACTCTGAATCACTCGCCATTAAACGTGTGAATCTACAAAAACTGAAATAAAAGTTTCATCATGATCAGTTGATCCAATGGATCCGGTGTTAGATAAACCATGAAATAATAAGTTTATATTTTTATTTGTTTGTTTGTTTGTTTCTTCATCTCTAAGTACAATATTTGTTTAAAATTCACCGTAGTCCTGGGGATATGACTATAAGCTATACAGTAGATACCTGGATCCATAAAATCACTATACACAATTATAAGATATTACAGACATAAAGATCTGTTCATTTTTATTTTATTAACCTAAAATATTATTATATTATTATAAGATATATATCATATGTATTATTCTTTTTAAATTTTTTATATTATTTTTTTTTTCAACTGATTTCTGATTTCCTTTCTTTTTTTTTAAATTGCAAAAAAATGAATTTTTCCTTTACAGATTTCTTTAGATTTGAATATTTATTCCTTTATACATATAAATAAATGCGTTACTTTCATTACATAAGTAAATCAATTCATTCATTATTTAAAATCCTTAAGCGTCCAAGTTATATGGTTAGTCAGATATCTGAAGGAATGTACGGAGAGAATCTAAGAGTTAAACGGTATAAAGGCTTTTTTTTACTTTATCTTTTCATTTTCTTATCCTAAAAGTGCAGAATTATCGTGATAAAGATGAGATTTTGGTATTAAATAGAGTAATAATGCCTTTAGCTGTAATTGTTTGTAATGATGTCGGAGGAACCTTTTTAGAAGTAACAAAGACGATTGATTTACATATCGGTCGGTCATCAGATCTATTTATTTATTTATTTATTTATTTATTTATTTATTTATTTAAATGGAAAAAAAGCTTTTCTCTGAAACCATGTGACGTAGTGGAATAAACGTTGTGGAATACCGAAGGGAAAGAAAACGATCTAATCTACTAGAGATAATAAAACGCTAAAAAAGTGCTTGAGTTTCATGTAGTGTTTGCACATAGTGATGTTTGGTGTTTGTCGAGCCCAAGCCTGATTAGATCTGCTGTTTTTTAACCCCTTTAACCCCTTCTTGTCTTATTTTCCTGCTCTTACACAAGATTTAATCACCAGCTGCGTTATTACATCACAGCACAAAGTCTGTGATTGGACGAATCTCTGGCGATAAACTCCCTCCGTTCCCAAACAAACCTTTGAACGGCTGACATCGTCACGTGTCCGAGCGTGCGCACGATCCACCATCCCTCAGGACGAACCTTCAGACTTCCCGTTATCCGGGTGATTAGTGAGAAATGTGTGAGCGATGGCTGCCTCGCTCTCCTCCTCGGGCCGCTCCGAGAGATCAGGTGATGTTTCGTTCTGCTGCCAAAGCACATGCGGGATTAGAGACTGGTGGCCTTAGAAAGCTGACACACCGACAAGCTCTGGCTCTTATGATGTGTGTGTGTGTGTGTGTGTGTGTGTGTGTGTGTGTGTGTGTGTGTGTGTGTGTGTGTGTGTGTGAGAGAGAGAGAGAGAGAGAGAGAGAGAGAGAGAGAGAAACGCGTTGTGTTTTTTCCCTACAACAGCACAACACTGAGTTTTATTCCTATACCTAGCGCATCTCTTCTTTTCTTTCCTCTCTCCTCATGTCTTATGTCTTTCGTTTTCTCCCGGCTCTCTTTCCCAGCGTCGTCTCAAGTGCCCGGCCTGCACATTAAGAACATCCGCATATGCACAATATGACACAGCTAAGTGCAAGGCTGTAACATAATGCATTTACCAAGTCCTTTTTACTCGCTCTCACACACTCACGCTGCTCCTGAGAGTGCTTGTCCCAATCACATGGTGGTGATGTGATACCACGAGCCTGAGCCGAGACGAGGCCTTTATGATGAAGAGTCGGGTAGTAAAACCCCTCTGTGTGTAGGTGTGTGTGTTCATCTAGAGGTCTACACTGACCTGTATTATGCCAGTAGAAGTGTGTGTGTGTGTGTGTGTGTGTGTGTGTGTGTGTGTGTGTGTGTGTCTGGACTATTATGTGGAGGTTTCACTCATCAAGGAAACATCATTGCTGATCATGTTTTGTGGTGAAGTATTGATCTGGGGCTCCGGGCTCCCCCTCCTGTTCCTCCTGTTCCTCCTGTTCCTCCATTCTTACCCAACACCCATCACTTCTTTCTACTCAAAGCTTTTCTCACTCACTCACACCCTCACACA
>NC_062538.1:21297903-21324055 GCF_022655615.1 Tachysurus fulvidraco
TGTTGTGTTGTTTTGTTCGAGCCTTCCTGCCCCTCTGGCTTGGGCTGATAATGACCAGGAGATCATGTGTTAAAGCCTCTTTAACTGCTCACAGCTCTCAGACTGCACCGAGCCCTAAAAATACCCTGCAGCTTCTCCTCACACCAGCTAGATCATTTGGAGAATCTTAGTAGCCACGGAGGCAATTACCTGGAGGGCGCCTGACTTCTCCTCACATAATCCCGGACGTTTCCTGTGAGATATGACGATTGATCTGAGGAGAGCTGAGGCGAAAATGTTGGACGTGAAGATCTCACTCTCTATACCTTCAGAAACAAAACGCTCATATAGTGTGTGCTTTAAGGAAGGAAGCCATGGTTAGTTTCTTATAACAGCCTGAAGAGGTCAAACACTCGTTCCAAAGAGAGAGACAGAGTGTGTGTGTGTGTGAGAGAGAGAGAGAGAGAGAGAGAGAGAGAGAGAGAGAGTGTGTGTGTGTGTGTGTGTGTGTGATAAGAGATGCTAGACGAGCGCGCGAGAAATAGAGAGATGAGCGATGCGCTCTTCTGCTCTCTCTCTCTCGCTGTCCTCTCTCTCCCCTCGCGTCTCTCTCTCTTCCCGCTCTCATCTCTGCGACGCTGGGCTCGATCACCTAGCTCGCTCCATCTCTCGCGACTCTCTCGCTCTCATGCCCTATCGCGGTTCTCTCTCTGTCCAGCTCTCTCTCTCTCTCTCTCTACCGCTCTGCGCCCGCGTCTCTCTCTATGCGCTCTCGTTCCACTCTACTCTCGTCTAGCATCTTCTCGCGCTCCCTCGACTTCTCGCTCCTCGCTCTCTCGCGCCGCTCTCCTCGTCTCTCTCGCTCTCTCTCTCCTCTCCCTCTCTCCTCTCTCTCTCCTCTGCGCTCTCTCTCGCGCTTTCTCTCGCGATCCCCCTTCTGGCTCCTCCTTTTCTTTCACCCACACACAAAATTACATTTTGTTACAGAAAACTTATAAAAAATATTATCATCAATATTAAATTTATTTTTTTATTTATAATAATTACCTTCATAATTGTTATTTTTAATAATTAATTATTTTTTTAATTATTGTTACCATGGCAACGATATATACAAGGAGCCCCATGTTCTTCATCAAAATCAGGTCTTGTGTAACGCGGTTGCCTGAAGATTCCTCGTGACCGGTCGTCTTATTTACTGCCTCGAACGTCGTTTAACTAATTTTTCTTTTTCTTTTTCTTTCGATCCGACGAGTCGACTCATATCTGGACAAACGATACAGCGGTGTTTGTGTAGCTGTTGAGGAGACGTACGGCCGCAGTGTGTATGTAGTCGTGCAGAGTGATTTTTTTTTTTACTGAATTCTTAAAATATCAACGTTTCTGACGATCCCGTTTCTTTCCGTCGTCTTTCCAGCATCGATTGTACAAAATCTGTTTAAATAAAAAAAAAAAAATCGAGGGGTAAAAAAAAAAAAAAGGGTAAACGATTATAACTCTGAGCTAGTTCATGTTCCACGTAGTTGCCTAGCAACCGTTTCCCGATGACTTCTGATTACTTTCTTGCCCGAGAATCGTTACAAATCCGATAGAACGATCTGTGTGTTTGTTTCCTGGAGAGTAAATTTCATTGACGTATTGACGTATAATAACACGTTGTTTTTTTTGTTTTCTTCTGTTTTCTTCTCTCTTCTCATCTTTCTTGCTCTCTTGGAGAAGCATGTAAAAGAAAAGAACAAGACTCCGGCAAGGAGAGGAGCAATACACCAAAGAAATCGCGCCTGGTTTTCACCGACCTTCAGCGGCGAACGCTATTGGCCATCTTCAAAGAGAACAAGCGCCCGTCCAAAGAGATGCAGCTCACCATTTCACAGCAGCTGGGACTGGAACTGAGCACTGTTAGCAACTTCTTCATGAACGCGCGCAGGCGGAGTCTGGACAAATGGATGGACGAAGGCAGTCCTGGAGGAGCCTCATCCGCTTCCAGCACTTGTACCAAAGTCTGATTATTATTTTTTTTTTCTCAAAAAGCTGGGGTGGGGTTCGGGGTGGGTGAGGCAAAGAAGTGTGAGTTTGGGATGGGTGGGTGGGTTTTATGGGTGGGTGTGCACCAGACCAAAAAGTTATCCAAAGAAAAAAAAAATCGGGTGGATGTGAGGAAGGGCACGGGGTTGCTTACTGGCAAAAATATTCATCCCCATCATCCGACGTCATCGTACGAATCGTTACAAATCTGACAGAACGGCACGAGGTTGAAAAACATTCTGAAAAAACATAAATATTCCGTAAAACGTTCCGTAAAAGATTCCATATATCCAGATTTAGAAATTTCCAGAATAAGCGAACGCTAGAAATCAAAATCAGAGCAGATCCTGTTCATGTAGGCGTCAGTCTTTTCGGTCGAACATCTAGGAGCTTTTATTTGTCCGAATCGCAGCCGCCAATCCAACACAAAAAGACCGAAATCAGCAGGAAGGACGAAGGACGCGTTAGCGACGAAAAAATAAACCCGACGCTCGCGTAGCGACTCGAATAAACATCGGAAACGTCGTCGTCCTGCTGACGGGTGGAGAAATCTTCCCCCGGTGGGTGGATGTTATACTGTCTGCTAGCTTATTGGCAGGGACGCAAGCACAAATCAACGTTCAGGAAAAACACGATCGCCGTACACACACACACACACACACACACACACACACACACACACACACACACACACACACCGTACAGAGACTGCTATGCTTCTGTTAAGTGGTCAGCCAGGTTATTATACATGAGCACAAATTTAAAGCACATTTTATTTGCAATAGAATCTAAAAAAGATAGAAAAAGAAAAAAAGGAGGCTGGACCATTACGATCGTTCTTCAATCATTAGAAAACTCAGGACGCCGTTTCTACGATGCGACTGAAGAACGTCTGTTAACCTTCCGTCTTTTTTTTGTTTTTCGTTTTTTCTTCCGCATCGCACGTCCGTTACTCCGTGCCACTCGGATCGCGTAATTATTTATAATTCAACGTTCACGTCCACCGACGACGGCAGCTTCATCCGATTCTTTCCGTTATATGCAACACGAGCTGAGGAGCTCCGTGAAAGCGGACTGGCGACGGCAATCAGGGCCTTTCTAATAGAATAAGAGGACAATCTTCTACACCAATGCCTGTCAGTTACTTTCAGAGCTTCCTGTGTAAAGGAGAAAACAGAAAGCGCTCGTCACTCGTGCCGGCGTGAGGACATCTGAACACCGAGACGTCCAGCTTCGTTTCAATCGTTTCAGTTTTAAAAGAAATACAGCCAGTACGCAGCCCCGTCTCCAGCTCCGAAGCAGGCCAAAGGCTTTACGGATCATTCAAAACGAACACTTAAGAGACTTTTTCTATTTATTACTGACAAATCGAAACCAAAGAAACTTTTTTTCTGCACCTAACTGTTCTACAAATGAGAAAAAAAAACAAAACAAAAACTGTTCTAAAGACAACAAAGACAAACCCCCCCCCCCCAAATAAACACACACAAAAACACCAAAACGGAACAGCGACGAACAAAACAAACCGACCACGAAGAAGAAGAAGACCGAGACGACAGGGACGACGAGGAGAACCAGGAAGAGGACTCAGTTCTTTGTTTGATTGACCAAGGGAAAAAAAAAACAAAAAAAAAAAAACAGGAAGCAGAACAAGTACGGAAAGCATCCGTGGCGGAAGAGCGCCACTCCCTAAGGCAGAAAAAATCTCTCTCTCTCTTTCTTTCTCTCTCTTAAACAAATAAGTTGAAGATTGTCTTTAACGTGTGCCTATGCAGTTTTTCACCAAAAAAAAAATGGGAAAAAAAGAACAACAAGAACCTCATCAGCTACAATACCAAAGATTCCTAATTCACACCCGACGGCAGTTCCCTGGTCTCGTCCCTTTGGTTCTTGTGCTACATGCATAAGGAACGTACATGTTCATGACGCAATGTGTGTGTGTGTGTGCGTGTGTGTGTGTGTGTGTGTGTGTGTGTGTTGTGTGTGTTGTGGGTTCAAACATGGGAGCTCCACAGATTCGGTATCGGTTTTTGCAATCGATCGTTAAACTTCAGCTTACGTGTTTATACTAAACAGGAGACGATAAAGAAATTCTCCACCGATTTCTACACTTATACTTTATAGGATTAAAAAAAAAAACAATTCAAATTAAAATATGCGGTAAAATAATTAATGTTAATGTTAATTAATGGTAAAATGTTTCCCAAAAGCATTGCAGCTTAAAGATTGTTGATCACACTGAAATCTCTCTCTCTCATCTCTCTCTCTTCTTTCTCTCTTTCTCTCCCTCCTTCTCTCTCTCTCACTCACACTTCTCTCTCTCTCTCTCTCTCTCTCTCTTATCCATCTCTCTTCTCTCTCTCTTCTCTCCTTTCTCTCTCTCTCTCTCTCTCTCTCTCTGCCAGTTTTGATAAACATCGACGATGCCTTTGTGAAAGCGGACGCTGGGTCCTAGCACCTCCCGATCGATGGTAAACTCCACCCTGACAGACTTTGCACATTAACCTGCATTTAAATTAAGAGTTTTTATTCTATCATCGACATTCAGGTCTCACACAAAAACAGCACCTACCAACAAATTAGCACCAGAATCGCTAAGCACATTAAAACGAATAGATCCCACGTGTCTCAGGGTGGACTTTCCCTTCGATATCACATGATTCGGATCTGTTCCGTAACGATTTCGCAAAACAAGTCGACCGAATCCGAGCTCCCATGTTTGACGGAAAGCCGCGATCGGGTGATCCAAGCCGAAGCCACACCCAACGACGTCGACGACGTCCGCGCGCTCACGCTAAGCAGAGCGAGCGTGCGAATGCAGACGACGTAACCGAAACCGGTTCATCATTTCCGAGGAAACTGCTGAAATATCGGTCAAATAGCTTTATCTTTTAATTTCTTTCTCTCTTCAAAGCTTCGAGTCCAAAGATGTCTCCAGTTGGCCTGACCTCTTAATGACCTTTAGCATGTAGAGGTCACGCCGGAGTCCACTTCCACTTTCACCTCAGCCAGGTCTTTAGAAACAACCTTGGGTATAGAATCCAACCAAAAAAAAAAAAGAGCTTTACGTTTGTTGCTTGTCTTTAGTACTTAATTGTTTGCCGATGCCTACAGGATGTATGATAGCTTCCTAGTTTTCTTTTGCAATATGTGATTATTTATGTAATTTATTTTTCTTATAATTCAACCTAATTTAAAAATTGCCAAAAACGTCCTTGGGAACTTTTTTTCCCCCCTGAGTAGCTTTGCCAAAGTTTACATTTGTTAAGTTTATTTCTTTGAGTGTCTGACACTGTCGAACGTATTTATTTATGCCAAAGTGTGCTAGTCCGTGTCTATAGCTTTGTTCTGTTTAATAATTATTTAATGTTATTTAATTAGCTTTAATTGCTTGGATAAATATTTATGGCTCTTTGAGAATGTTAGCGCGTCGAAGATGCGGTGCTTACATCCCCTCTGTTAATTTATTTTTTTTTTTAGTTAGCTTTACTTTAAAAAGCAATGTATTTCATTGAATTCTTTTTTTTTTTTTTTTTTTTACATAGGCTTGAATAGAATAAGAATGTTCCACGACATAGTAGCTGCCAGATTCTTAACAAATGTTATTTAAACCTTTTTGTTGTTGTTGTTGTTGTTGTTGATTTCCCGCCAAAAAAAAAAACGATCTGTTACTGATGACTGTTTTCCGAACAGCACTGTATCTGTATCTCGCCATCTGTGATCGATTAACCGTCACCTTCGCATCCCGCCATGACGGACAAGCAGTTTTCAGTTTTCAGTATACTGACGCGGATCGGATCGGATCGGATCGGACGGGGCAACACGTTAACGGAGATCGACGTAAAACTCACCAAAGATTTTTAAGAAAACAAAAAAAGATGAAAAGAAACCGACAAACCGACAGAAACCACGGACGCCGAGAGACCGTTTGTTCATTGCTTCATTCGTAGAAGGATAACAGAGGATTCCCTTAAACACTAGCTGCTTCCAAGACTGACTCGTGTGCGTGTACAAAAAGTCTTTCTATTTCTATAGTGAGAACCAAAGAGGCTACCTCACTGAATTTTCCATTTGTAATTTTAATCGTGTTGATGAAACCAAAGATACCAAAGATTTTTTTTCCTCCCTCTAGTACGGTCTGCGCTTGACTCCATGCTGTTCACTTTGAGAAAATCACCCTCTCGATTTCAGAAAAACCCGAAATCCCCGCAAATTACCCCACGAACTACCCCGCAACATTTCTGTGAGCTCAGTTCGGTGTGTTTCAGGTTGTCCTTCTCTGGTCAGAGATCCCAGAACCAAATGAACCAAAAATCCCAGTCAGGCTGGAGGTTTTGCACAGTTTTAACCGTTAAGTTTAACATTGCTCTAAAAAGTGTTTAGTAATGTAGAAACATTTTTTTTTTTAGTTTTTTTTATTTGTATCGTTAGAGTATGATTTCAACGTGGCAAGGATTTGAAACAAGCCACTTTTCTAAATAACCTACTAACTTCAATAAAAAAATATACATTTCACATGAGATCAGGTTGATTATTTACAGTCAAATCTTATTTAATAAAACATTTTTTAAATGTAAATTCCGACACGTCCGTAAGTCAGATAATCGTCTCGTCTGTGAAGCGAACGAACAGGTTGTCGAGAATATAGATGGACACTTCAAAAGTACCATCAAGTAACTCGATGATACGTATTATGGGTTTAAAAACAACAAAACAAACAAACAAACAAAAAAAAACAGCAAAGAGTTTACCATCCAAATTACAGGCACTTAAGGAATCACAATCATAAATTTCCTTAAAACAAAAGAAAACAATTCCAAATAAGCCAAAATGATATCATGGCTATAAGATGAATCTAATACAATACTGTAGCCAAATGGTACAGAATGGACTAGAAAAATGTTTTAACGTTTTAAAATTTTTTTAAAAAATTGTTTCTTTCTTTGTTTTTTACTTTTTTAATTTCTGGTCAACAAAACAAATGACATATAAAAGCAAATGATCTAAATCAAGCCTTGCCGAGTTTGAATTCGAACGACTGCAATGATTTCAAGATATTTTTGCTATCACAAAAAAAAGCATTTGCTCCAAGCAAAGTTTTAAATGTTTCTTAAAATTCATTACCGTTCACATGCGAAGAGTTAAAAAAAACGCTCAAATCGTGTCAGATCGATTCAGATACGTCTGCTCGACTCTGGTTTAAATTCTGAATGAAATCTCAGATTAAATGTTTGTAACGAGTAAAAAAAATCGTTTGTTTTTATTTCAAGCTGAAGGAATCTAGAATCTCTCCAGAATTCTTCTGTTATTACTTTATTTCATTTTTATATTCTGATTTGTTTTTTTTTTGTTGTTTTTTTTTGCAATTCGTTTGACGGACAGGATGACAGAAGTGCATCCGTCGTACGGTTGATAAAACCGATTTTATATCTGTTTAAACAAAAACGCCGTTCGAAAATCTTTGTTGCTTTTAAAAACTCTGATAGTAGAAGCGTTAAACGTTCGTGTGCAAAACCTCAAAACAAGATACAAATAATCTTATCAAAAACCAAAGAGATATCTGACGAGAACCTTCTGGAAGACGCAGCAGAGCTCCGGTCGGTGTAGTGGGGAAAAAAAAAAGTGTAAAAATGTAAAGATCCAAAAATTGTCATTGAAGGAATTTTCTTTTAAATATAATAACCTAAAATCTCAATGTATGGGGTGTTTAAATATCGAAGCTGTGAAGCTTTTTTCTTTTCTTTGTTTTTAATATGCGATAACCCTGGGATGAGTGCCTTGCTTGAACCAAAGTTTCGACCTTTCTGTACTTCTTTTACTTCCTGCGTAATACCTCAGCGTCAGTCAGACCTGCGCACGCTGGCCAGGTTTAATGGTGCTTTGCAATGCAATCATGCAAAGAACAACAACTGATACCAAAGGCTTTCAAATAAAAAACTCTTTCTACTCGTTTTCTCAATCTTTCTATCTGTCTCTCTCTCTCTCTGTCTGTCTGTCTCTGTCTGTCTCTCTCTTTCTCTCTCTCTGTTTGTCTCTGTCTGTCTCTTTCTCTCTGTCTCTCTCTTCTTCTCTCTCTCTTTCTCTCTCTCTCTTTCTTTCCTTCTCTCTCTCTGTCTCTCTCTCTCTCTCCTCCTTCCACTCAATGGTTGCATAGCTTTAAAAAGAACAAGAGGGGGTGAAGTAAGCAAATAAACAAACAAAAAACAAACAAACAAACAAATAAATAAATAGATAGATAGATAAATAAATAAATAAAAAGCAGCATGTCCATAGCGCAGACCGTGCTTTTCCTTTACCCAAATTTTTCTCAGATATACCTCATAGATAATAGTGTTTAGGGTAATGTTATTATAGTGTATGTAATAAATTATTCACTTGCTCTTCTTTTTTTGGTAACTGTGACTTTACAAGACAAACAAAAAAAAAAGCTTTATACATTTTGAGTTGTGATTTTTGTAATAGTCGAATAGGTGCGCTTACCAAAAAACCCAAAAAAAAAACCTAATGCTTGTCTTATCTCCTGTTGATGTGCCGACAATTTTTTTTTTGTTTGTTTGTTCGTTTGTTTTCCATATTCTGTGGTACAAAGGATATTTTTTTGTCCGTTTCATTTCGTTAGCTGTGCTCTATTTCCGTCTGTTTTGTTTCCTTAACGCTTGTACGATCAGATAAGAAAATTTGACTCCAATTGAAACCGATGTTTTTTTTTTCTTTACACGTTTATGCCAAAAACGATTTCCTTTATCAAAAGAAAAAAAGCTTTAACCAGCTATGAATTCTGCTCTTATTCTAATCCACGCTTGTTAGTGTCAATCTGATGCATGGCAAAACCTTGCTGGCGTGACTAGCATGGCCTAGCACCTAGCATGCTGGTTTAAAGCTGTTTTGTATTTTTTTTCTTTCTGTTTTTCATTGACTTCACTCGTTTCTGCTTTTATCAGTTCTGTAGCAATATACTTAACAGTCATTCAAGCACTCTAGCCCTGATTTTATGCATGAGTACATTTACAGCTAGCTAGCTAGCCATGTGAAGCATTGTTGCTAATAACTGTCATATTCACAATTTGTCCTGTTTTTTTTTTTTTCTCTTCGGGTGTACTTTTTTTGTTTATTTGTTTTTTAAAATTTCATGAAACTTAAGTTGTGAATTAACCCACTTCATCTTCCTCAATCAAAATATAACTATTCAGGAATTTGACCGACTAGCTAAACCAAAGTGTAACATATTTAGGATATTTCTAAAAGTAAGAATGTCACCCATACCAAAAAAAAATTAATTTTAACAACTAAATCATTTTAGAATTATTTTAATTACACAAATCATCTTTAACTTACATTTAAATCAAAACATTACATTTTTTTTTCAAGCCTCAAATTAAAAAATACAGCCATGTCACAGAAGGAACTTAACCTGACAATCTAGCTTCATTCTAATAACACTTCATTCTGCTGAGAGAAGAAATGGTCCTTTGAATGTTCGTGATTAGTCCCCGGTGTAAAAAATGTCCCACAGTGATCCTTCAGGTCCAAGAATAATCTTTAAAGTAGTTTAAATGACGTCACGTCGACGTTCCAGCAGGCGTCCCTCAAGGCTACAGTATAAGACCGTTTATTTTTCTTATTTAAAGTGAAATAAAATGCTTGAAGTACTTTGTGTGTTCTTGATAATAAGAATGACAGCCTAAAGTGTCCGTATACGATCCGAAGTGATCCATTAAACAAATTAAAACAAACTTGAGAGGCAATCTGATCAAAATCGAAACGAACGTCAGTGACTTCAGACAATAAATTAATTTTCAACCAAATAAGATTTCATATTTGTTTTGTTTATATATAAACAATTTTTTTGCTTTTTTTCTCTCTCTGGTTCTTATGTGAAAACCAAAAGCATCTCCCACATTAAAGAATCATGTTTAGAAAAAAATCCGGGTGACCGAAAAGATCAGATATTCGGTTGGATGGTTGTTCTTCCACATGGAAGATAGAACGGAAGGAAATCAGAATGATTTCAGGATTTCAGAAACGATTTAGAATTTTGATTGTTTGTTTTTATTTAAATTGGACCATTTCCAAAATATTACCTCAGTTTATTCCAAAATATTACCCCCCAATTTAGTAAATTGTAAAAGCCGAGTTGTAAAGAAACCTCCATGCCAGAAGTGTTAACACGGCTAACAAGAAAGACATAGCAGGTATTTAGAGGGGGTGGGGGGGTGGGGGGGTTGTGTAATCAACAAGGGTTTTCCCCAAAATATCCTAACGAATTTCTAAACGTAAATTTCATTCACAATGACAACAGTTAGAAAACAGCGACGCAGCAAACTCCAAGATGGCTGATAACAATTAGTTCACTATTCTAAATTTTTTAATTTGTTTGTTTTTGCTTAATAGTGATTAAACGAACAAATTAAACGTGACTAGCAGGACCTAACAGCTAGCATGCTGTTCATTTTTAGTCTCATCTGTTCTGTAGCCAAACAATTAGAACTGTAAAATAAGATAGTAAAATAAAGTCATCATCTGCTAGCTAGCAAGTTAAAAATTCACACAAATTGATCACTACAAAAACGGAGTAAATTTTCGGGTGAATCAGGTTTTGAATCAATTCTTTTTAATATCTGTAATTTTACTTGTAAAAAGGAAAAAGTGCAGAAATCGTACTCTACTGTTAAAGCATAAGTGTTGGCACCTCTTCGCTGAAATGAATGTACACGTTACACGTTTTCCAGAATGTTCGGTTTTTCCTTCGAGGTGTCGTCTAAACGTCGTCTTTCATTGCGATGAATGTAACGTCATGCGTTTTTTTTCCTTCGATTCTCCGATTTCATTCGATCCGTTCGGTGCCGATAGATGATCAGTGCTAAAATTCCATGTTTATTGATTAAAAATAAATAAATTCCGGAGGCTCTGTATTTTTGTATATTTTTTTTTCTTTGGAATTCTATTTTTTATTTCTACTTTTTTTTTTTCTTTCCATGCCTTTCAAGATGTCTAATTAAAAGTCATTTCCAAAACCGAGCTGAAACTTTTATGTATTTTTTTAAACATATTAAATGTGCGGCGCGTTCTTGCGAACTGGGTTTAAGTCCTTACGTTTTTGTTTATTTCTTATAAACAAACCTTCTACAATCTGCTAGGACCTCCACTTTGTATTCGAGCCTCCCGTCTTTGCGATATTAATATCTGTGGTTGAGTATATTAAAGAAGAAAAAAAAAGACAGGTAATGAAATAAACCCATATGTATCAGTGTTCCACGTTTTAACGACTGCATACGGCAAAACTTTACATAGTGTTAATGCGCTGGTGATGTATTGGGCACTTTAAAACTTTAGCAGAAAAAAGAATAATGAACGCACCACATCTCAGTCCTCTTCCAGTATCTGTGTGCTTATGTACTGTTTATCTTCACTGTTTGCTGCATCACACTCGAACATTGCTAAGCGCGTCAGTGATTTGTCTGCATCGAGCTTCTGATGTTTTTCGTTTGTTTGTTCGTTTGTTTCGTGTTTTTTTCTTTTTTTTATTATTTTGTTTCTTTACCTTTGGTACCTCTTGTTTTTCTTTTCACTATCATAAGATGGTAGTGCTGTATATTCTGCTATTAATATCTAATAAACAGCTTTGATTCATCCACATCAAGAGATCGCTCTGTGTGTTTGTGTGTGTGTGTGTGTGTGTGTGTGTGTGTGTGTGTGTGTGTGTGTGTGTGTGTGTGTGTGTGTGTGTGTGTGTGTGTGCGTGTGTGTGTGTGTGTTTGTGTGTGTTTGCTACAGTAGGTGTGTTAAACGATGGCCAAAATGTGCAAAACAACACAACAAACCTGAAAACAAACAAAACAAATCCAAAAACAAACAAAACAAATCCAAAAACAAACAAAACTACAAACCTGAAAACAAACAAAACAAATCCAAAAACAAACAAAACTACAAATCTGAAAACAAAATATCAATTCAGACAAACCGTAAAAGATAGGTATGGGTTTCAGATTTGTTATTTTGTTTTGCACTTCTCAGCCACCGTAGTTTAATCGATCGGGTGGGGGGGGGACACTGCAATAATGACAAATTATTTCTAACGAGTAAGATTGTTTGTTTGTTTGTTTGTTTGTTTGTTTGTTTGTTTGTTTGTTTGTTTGTTTGTTTGTTTGGAGAGGGTTTTTTTGAGGATTTTGTAACCTTCACTACAACATTTCCTTTAATAACAGCAGATTTTAATTAACAAACGATATTATTGTTAACTAGCTGATTTTTTTTTAAGAGAGAAAATGGTGGCAAAAACAACACAACGATAAGAACAACATTACAGGCTAAAACTATATCACTAAAACAATGATCTTACTGGTTATTAGAGTGATGCTAGATTTGAATTTTTTTCCTTGAAACGGTTAAAGTATGTTATTTGCTAGAGTGAGATGCTCTGGCTCAGGAACACACACACACACACACACACACACACACACACACACACACACACACACACACACACACACACACACACAGAGTTCTCTTCTTTATCGCTCAACAGCCTAGCGATACAGATCTCTGCAACCTTTTCAGACGTCTTCAAGTGGCTCCTGTGTGACTTCTCTTCTCCGACTTCTCACACCCTCACTCCCTATCTCTCTCTCCCTCTCTCTCTCTCTCTCTCTCTCTCTCTCTCTCTCTCTCTCTCTCTCTCTTTCTCTCTTCACCCCACTTCACTTCATCCCTCTGTTGCTGGGGTAACTGGCCTTGGTGGCCCGCTCTTATCCGCTGACCTTTGGCTTCCCATTACCGCAAAGGAGATTGAAGAGAGCAAGATAAGGCATGGCATTAAGAATTACAACTCTGTTCCACCACACACACACACACACACACACACACACACACACACACACACACACACACACACACACACACACAAACAGACCTCCACCCAGTGCTACACACTTGTCAAAGCCAAGGCTGACAGCTTCCTCTGAACGCATTTGAACGCTCACATGTGCACTCAGTGGGAGGAACAAAATATTTGCCCCAAACTGACCAACCAAGAGGAGAAGATCAGCACAAAATAAAGAAATAAATATTTTCACTAATACACTCTATTACACCCTAATTAACATGTTTCCAAATCCATTTAATATGCCTAATAATGTTTACTAAAATAACAATAATAATAATAATAATAATAATAATAATAATAATAATAATAATAATAATAATAATAATAATAATAATAAGGGGGTCACGGTGGCTTAGTGATTAGCACGTTCGCCTTACACCTCCAGGGTTGGGGGTTCGATTCCCGCCTCCACCTTGTGTGTGTGGAGTTTGCATGTTCTCCCCGTGCCTCGGGGGTTTCCTCCGGGTACTCCAGTTTCCTCCCCGGTCCAAAGACATGCATGGTAGGTTGATTGGCATCTCTGGAAAATTGTCCGTAGTGTGTGTGTGAGTGAAAGAGAGTGTGTGTGCCCTGTGATGGCACACACACACTCTCATTGTGTTGGCACTCCGTCCAGGGTGTATCCTGCCTCGATGCCCCATGACGCCTGAGATAGGCACAGGCTCCCCGTGACCCGAGACGTTCGGATAAGCGGTAGAAAATGAATGAATGAATAATAATAATAATAATAATAATAATAATAATAATAATAATAATAACAATAAGATGAACTCCCTGCAGAACGTTTCATTTTATAGACAAAAAAATGATCTGTTGTCAAAAGCAGAACCCCAGAGGAACGCCCCGCCCACTGATAAACGTTGTTGCTATATCAACCGGTTGCAGGAACGTCCTAGTACGGCAACCGGAGACTCGTAGCTTTCCGTAACCTGCGTAAATGACACGATGACCGTATTTCATTCTGCAGCATTTATCCTGCAGGATATAACGCCATCTTTACCAACACGTCCAGCGAGCCACAATAGATTTTATACGTTCAGTCAGGACTGAAAGCCCAGAGATTCTCCTTTAATAATGACATCACACCAACCTCCAGATGTAAAACTAATCCCGTGTGAATAGGTGTGCTGATCGTGAACGGGTTACATTAATAGATGTGGTGTTAAATTACACCAGGTTTCTTGGAGGCCTTTCTATTTAAAGCGGGTGAGAAAGCAAAAGGCACTGAAGCGTAGGAGAAAAATCCATTTTTATCCAATCTCTGTGTTATAGCAGAATATGATATATCTGTGTATATTCAGCACTGAGAGAGAGGCGTAAAGTGGCTGTGTGTGTGTGTGTGTGTGTGTGTGTGTGTGTGTGTGTGTGTGTGTGTGTGTGTGTGTGTGTGTGTGTGTGTGTGTGTGTGTGTGTGTGTGTGTCTTCCGAACAATTTAACCCAGATACAAAACATCTGAATTTGGTAATAAACAAACGGAAATATCTCATATGAAGCTGAATCTAATTCCTATTATCAAATATTCTGATGAGGGGCTACGGTGGCTTAGCGGTTAGCACGTTTGCCTCACACCTCCAGGGTCGGGGGTTCGATTCCCGCCTCCGCCTCGTGTGTGTGGAGTTTGCATGTTCTCCCCGTGCCTCGGGGGTTTCCTCCGGGTACTCCGGTTTCCTCCCCCGGTCCAAAGACATGCATGGTAGGTTGATTGGCATCTCTGGAAAATTGTCCGTAGTGTGTGAGTGTGTGAGTGAATGAGAGTGTGTGTGTGCCCTGTGATGGGTTGGCACTCCGTCCAGGGTGTATCCTGCCTCGATGCCCGATGACGCCTGAGATAGGCACAGGCTCCCCGTGACCCGAGGTAGTTCAGATAAGCGGTAGAAAATGAATGAATGAATAAAATCTTGTGATTATTAAACCGATTTCCGAAAGCTGTTCCTAATATCAAGCATGACAAAAATCTGTTCTTCTATTTTTTAACTTCTAGAAGGCAAAACAATAGATTTATTACTCAAGGATGCTTAAGGTCCAAGAATATTCCTTAATGTAGTTTAAATGACGTCACGTCGACGTTCCAGCAGGCGTCCCTCAAGGCTAGAGTATAAGACCGTTTATTTTTCTTATTTAAAGTGAAATAAAATGCTTGAAGTACTTTGTGTGTTCTTGATAATAAGAATGACAGCCTAAAGTGTCCGTATACGATCCGAAGTGATCCATTAAACAAATTAAAACAAACTTGAGAGGCAATCTGATCAAAATCGAAACGAACGTCAGTGACTTCAGACAATAAATTAATTTTCAACCAAATAAGTTTTCATATTTGTTTTGTTTATATATAAACAATTTTTTGCTTTTTTTCTCTCTCTGGTTCTTATGTGAAAACCAAAAGCATCTCCCACATTAAAGAATCATGTTTAGAAAAAAAGCTGGGTGACCGAAAAGATCAGATATTTGGTTGGATGGTTGTTCTTCCACATGACATTGTGTGAAGACAAAATAAAGGAAATCAGAATGATTTCAGGATTTCAGAAACGATTTAGAATTTTGTTTGTTTGTTTTTATTTAAATTGGACCATTTCCAAAATATTACCACAGTTTATTCCAAAATATTACCCCAGTTTATTCCAAAATATTACCCCAGTTTATTCCAAAATATTACCGCAGTTTATTCCAAAATATTACCCCTAAAGTGTCCAAATATTCTTTCTAACTTTGATCCAAAAAATTTGGAACATTTTTGAAAATGTTTTGATTTTTAGTTACTTCATTCTCTATTTATATTTTCATACAAATATATTATATTATTATGCAAATGTGAGTCTTTTTATGGTTTTTCTACTAAAAAGTGATACACTGTTTCTTATAAATACCGGCGTATTTTTATAGGAAACAAAGTTTTAGAATTTTTTTTAAAAGAATTTGTTTTATTTTAGAATTTATTTTCAGAGAAACATTTCACACAGTCCAAAATCATAGCAAGATGTTTGAGCTTGTAATAAAATAAAATAAAATAAAATAAAATAAAATAAAATAAAATAAAATAAAATAAAATAAAAATAAAATAAAATAAAATAAAATAAAATAATAAATTAAAAAATTGAATCGAATTCATTCATTCCAGGATAATTTTCATCCATTCAGCTTGTAATAAAATAAAATAAAATAAAATTTAAAAAATGTAATCAAATTCATTCATTCCAGGTTCATTTTCATCCATTCAGCGGCGAGTAAAAAGCCGTACACATCTCAGACGCGGTGTTTGTACTCCAGAGATCTGATTTCGATGCAGTAATAACAGTTACGGTATGAAATAAAAAGAGAACGTGTGAATTTGTGAAATGTGAAGATGTGAGATTTTGTTCCTGCGATTCCGAACATCCTTCGTCCCTCGTTTCCCCTCCCTCCGTCTCCGTCTATCCCGGTTCTCCTTTTACTTTGTCTTGCACACCTCTTGAGAAAACGCTCACGCTTTCATTTTTCACACCTCCTCCCTGAGCGCCGCACCATCCCCCTATTCTTCACTGCCTCTCTTTCTCTCACGCTGGAGAAATCAATCGCTCCCCTCTCAATTAGAGGTCACGCTGCTCGCCAGAGCCGACGTCCTCGCTTTTCAATTACCAGGAGGCTCCCGCCGGCCCCCAGAGCATCCCTCACACACACACACACACACACACACACACACACACACACACACACACACACACACGCTCCACCGAGGGGTGATTGGGTCCAGGACAACCAATTTCTCTTGGCCTAATCAACAGTAGCTTGGACAAGCTGGAGGGAGAGAAAGATGAAGAGCGAACAGCAGAGGACTGGACCGACAAAAATGGACGATTCGGTATAAAATTAATGTTTTACTTCTCTTTTTTTTCCTGCTTTTGGTATCATCATGTGGAAGAAAGCTACGATATCGATAATGTGTTCTGCTTTTTTGTTTTCGTTTTTAATCAAAAGAACATTTCAAATAAATCAATTCCTCTGCAAACATTTTCCTTGCTTTGTTTTTGTCCAAACTCGTCTATAATAACACACAAAAAAAAAAATGACACAGAGAACATCATCTGATTTTTTATGGGACCGACGATATCCTACATTCATCGGTTCTGGCTCCCGATTGGTCGTCGGGTTGTCGATCCTTTTCAGGACAAATCACCCGGTTATGTTAATGTACTGCTAGAAGTCAGCGTTTCTAATATTAACGGTTTTTGTTAGCTTTTTATTTATTTTTACTTTTTTTTTTTATGTTGGAAGGAGTCTCCAGTGTCAGGGCTTTGTAACAGTCAGAGGTAAAGCTGCAGGTCTAAACGATCAAACTTTTTTTTATGTCACCAGAAAAGGCAAACGGTGTCAGTTGTATGTACACGCTCTAATTTTGGCACTCGTATGCAGAGATGGGGGACTCGAGTCATATGACTTGACTCGAGTCAGACTTAAGTCACAGATTTGAACCTTGCTTGATGAATATTAAAAAAAAGACTCGACTTGACTTTGACTTGACATTCATGACTCGAGACTTGACTCGGACTTGAGTTAAATGATTCAGAGATGGGGGACTCGACTTGACTCGAGTCAGACTTAAGTCACAGATTTGAACCTTGCTTGATGAATATTAAAAAAAGACTCGACTTGACTTTGACTTGACATTCATGACTCGAGACTTGACTCGGACTTGAGTTAAATGATTCAGAGATGGGGGACTCGACTTGACTCGAGTCAGACCTTAGTCGCAAATTTGAGACTTGAGACTTGCTTGACGAATATTAAAAAAAAGACTCGACTTGACTTTGACTTGACATTCATGACTCGAGACTTGACTCGGACTTGAGTTAAATGATTCAGAGATGGGGGACTCGACTTGACTCGAGTCAGACCTTAGTCGCAAATTTGAGACTTGAGACTTGCTTGACGAATATTAAAAAAAAGACTCGACTTGACTTTGACTTGACATTCATGACTCGAGACTTGACTCGGACTTGAGTTAAATGATTCAGAGATGGGGGACTCGACTTGACTCGAGTCAGACTTAAGTCACAGATTTGAACCTTGCTTGATGAATATTAAAAAAAGACTCGACTTGACTTTGACTTGACATTCATGACTCGAGACTTGACTCGGACTTGAGTTAAATGATTCAGAGATGGGGGACTCGACTTGACTCGAGTCAGACCTTAGTCGCAAATTTGAGACTTGAGACTTGCTTGACGAATATTAAAAAAAAGACTCGACTTGACTTTGACTTGACATTCATGACTCGAGACTTGACTCGGACTTGAGTTAAATGATTCAGAGATGGGGGACTCGACTTGACTCGAGTCAGACCTTAGTCGCAAATTTGAGACTTGAGACTTGCTTGACGAATATTAAAAAAAAGACTCGACTTGACTTTGACTTGACTCGGACTTGAGTTAAATGATTCAGAGATGGGGGACTCGACTTGACTCGAGTCAGACTTAAGTCACAGATTTGAACCTTGCTTGATGAATATTAAAAAAGACTCGACTTGACTTTGACTTGACATTCATGACTCGAGACTTGACTCGGACTTGAGTTAAATGATTCAGAGATGGGGGACTCGACTTGACTCGAGTCAGACCTTAGTCGCAAATTTGAGACTTGAGACTTGCTTGACGAATATTAAAAAAAAGACTCGACTTGACTTTGACTTGACATTCATGACTCGAGACTTGACTCGGACTTGAGTTAAATGATTCAGAGATGGGGGACTCGACTTGACTCGAGTCAGACCTTAGTCGCAAATTTGAGACTTGAGACTTGCTTGACGAATATTAAAAAAAAGACTCGACTTGACTTTGACTTGACATTCATGACTCGAGACTTGACTCGGACTTGAGTTAAATGATTCAGAGATGGGGGACTCGACTTGACTCGAGTCAGACTTAAGTCACAGATTTGAACCTTGCTTGATGAATATTAAAAAAAGACTCGACTTGACTTTGACTTGACATTCATGACTCGAGACTTGACTCGGACTTGAGTTAAATGATTCAGAGATGGGGGACTCGACTTGACTCGAGTCGGACTTAAGTCACATATTTGAGACTTGAGACTTGCTTGACGAACATTAAAAAAAGACTCGACTTGACTTTGACTTGACATCCATGACTTAAGACTTGACTCGGACTTGAGTTATATAATTCAGAGATGGGGGACTCGACTCGACTCGAGTCAGACTTAAGTCGCAAATTTGAGAGTTGAGACTTGCTTGACAAATATTAAAAAAAGACTCGACTTGACTCTGACTTGACATTCTTGACTTGAGACTTGACTCGGACTTGAGTTATATAATTCAGAGATGGGGGACTCGACTCGACTCGAGTCAGACTTAAGTCGCAAATTTGAACCTTGCTTGATGAATATTAAAAAAAGACTCGACTTGACTTTGACTTGACATTCATGACTCGAGACTTGACTCGGACTTGAGTTAAATGATTCAGAGATGGGGGACTCGACTTGACTCGAGTCAGACCTTAGTCGCAAATTTGAGACTTGAGACTTGCTTGACGAATATTAAAAAAAAGACTCGACTTGACTTTGACTTGACATTCATGACTCGAGACTTGACTCGGACTTGAGTTAAATGATTCAGAGATGGGGGACTCGACTTGACTCGAGTCAGACTTAAGTCACAGATTTGAACCTTGCTTGATGAATATTAAAAAAAGACTCGACTTGACTTTGACTTGACATTCATGACTCGAGACTTGACTCGGACTTGAGTTAAATGATTCAGAGATGGGGGACTCGACTTGACTCGAGTCAGACCTTAGTCGCAAATTTGAGACTTGAGACTTGCTTGACGAATATTAAAAAAAAGACTCGACTTGACTTTGACTTGACATTCATGACTCGAGACTTGACTCGGACTTGAGTTAAATGATTCAGAGATGGGGGACTCGACTTGACTCGAGTCAGACCTTAGTCGCAAATTTGAGACTTGAGACTTGCTTGACGAATATTAAAAAAAAGACTCGACTTGACTTTGACTTGACATTCATGACTCGAGACTTGACTCGGACTTGAGTTAAATGATTCAGAGATGGGGGACTCGACTTGACTCGAGTCAGACTTAAGTCACAGATTTGAACCTTGCTTGATGAATATTAAAAAAAGACTCGACTTGACTTTGACTTGACATTCATGACTCGAGACTTGACTCGGACTTGAGTTAAATGATTCAGAGATGGGGGACTCGACTTGACTCGAGTCAGACCTTAGTCGCAAATTTGAGACTTGAGACTTGCTTGACGAATATTAAAAAAAAGACTCGACTTGACTTTGACTTGACATTCATGACTCGAGACTTGACTCGGACTTGAGTTAAATGATTCAGAGATGGGGGACTCGACTTGACTCGAGTCAGACTTAAGTCGCAAATTTGAGACTTGAGACTTGCTTGACGAATATTAAAAAAAAGACTCGACTTGACTTTGACTTGACATTCATGACTCGAGACTTGACTCGGACTTGAGTTAAATGATTCAGAGATGGGGGACTCGACTTGACTCGAGTCAGACTTAAGTCACAGATTTGAACCTTGCTTGATGAATATTAAAAAAAAGACTCGACTTGACTTTGACTTGACATTCATGACTCGAGACTTGACTCGGACTTGAGTTAAATGATTCAGAGATGGGGGACTCGACTTGACTCGAGTCAGACCTTAGTCGCAAATTTGAGACTTGAGACTTGCTTGACGAATATTAAAAAAAAGACTCGACTTGACTTTGACTTGACATTCATGACTCGAGACTTGACTCGGACTTGAGTTAAATGATTCAGAGATGGGGGACTCGACTTGACTCGAGTCAGACTTAAGTCACAGATTTGAACCTTGCTTGATGAATATTAAAAAAAGACTCGACTTGACTTTGACTTGACATTCATGACTCGAGACTTATGACTTGTACATGAGTGACTTACTCCCACCTCTGCTCGTGTTAAAGTTGGATGAGTTTTTCAGTCTCACTCTTCAGCACTGGCTCCTTAAACCAGTTGCCAGGATACCAAAAGTACCAGAGACATATGATATGGACCTACAAATAAATTTCTCCAAAATGATGTCATGTTTAATTTACTTTAGAATCTTGACTTTAACGGCAGCTCCAGGAACTGTTTTTTTTTTTTAAGTGATCAATTTCTGCTAGAGAGCAAAATGAAAATGAATGCGAGCTGATTTCAGCACTGAGCTCAAAGCAAACCGAGATCAGTCAACGACGAGGTGATAGAGAAGCGATAACCAGACTCTCGTTTATATCCAGTGACTGACAGGAAAAAAGAACAGATGGAAGTTGACGGTGGATTTAAAACTCGATAGAAATCTGTAGAAGTCTATAGAATTTTTCGGAACCTATAGAAATCTGTAGAATTTTTCTGAACCCTATAGAAATCTGTAAAAAGGTTGTAGAATATTATTGAACTCTAAAGAAATATGGAAGTCTGTAGAAGTTTATTGAACTCTATAGAAATCTGTAAAAAGGTTATAGAGGTTTACTGAACTCTATAGAAATCTGTAGAAGTCTATAGAAGTTTACTGAACTCTATAGAAATCTGTAGAAGTCTATAGAAGTTTACTGAACTCTATAGAAATCTGTAGAAGTCTATAGAAGTATACTGAACTCTATAGAAATCTGTAGAAGTCTATAGAAGTATACTGAACTCTATAGAAATCTGTAAAAAGGTTATAGAAGTTTACTGAACTCTATAGAAATCTGTAGAAGTCTATAGAAGTTTACTGAACTCTATAGAAATCTGTAGAAGTCTATAGAAGTATACTGAACTCTATAGAAATCTGTAAAAAGGTTATAGAAGTTTACTGAACTCTATAGAAATCTGTAAAAAGGTTATAGAAGTTTACTGAACTCTATAGAAATCTGTAAAAAGGTTATAGAGGTTTACTGAACTCTATAGAAATATGTAGGAAGTCTATAGAGGTTTACTGAACTCTATAGAAATATGTAGAAGTCTATAGAAGTTCACTGAACTCTATAGAAATCTGTATAAAGGTTATAGAAGTTTACTGAACTCTATAGAAATCTGTAGAAGTCTATAGAAGTTTACTGAACTCTATAGAAATATGTAGAAGTCTATAGAAGATTACCGAACTCTATAGAAATCTGTAGAAGTGTATAGAAGTTCACTGAACTCTATAGAAATCTGTATAAAGGTTATAGAAGTTTACTGAACTCTATAGAAATCTGTGGGAGAAAGGGGGTGTATATGCAGTGGGTGGGGGCTAAACTACATGGATGAAGTGGCTAACTAGGGGTTATGATCATCATAAAATTCGTTTCATACATAAAATCAATAAACAGGAAGACTTTTCAAACTAGGGGAGGGACAAAAAAAAACAAGAGAATACCGAAACTTGGAATATTAGTCCAGATTTAGTCTGCATATTTCAAAGTTAGAAGGTTGTATTACAAATTAATACAAAATAAAGTCGGTTAAACAAAAATTTCTTCTGGAAAGGAAAGGTCGGTTAAGAACAGGGGGGGCGGAAGGACAGGGAGAGATTAAAAAATCATAAAGTAGGTGCAAAAGAAATGGGAAAAAGTACAACAACAAATTAAAAAATTGCACTTGCAAAAAAAAATCACACAACATAAGCATTAATCAAAGCAAAAAATAACACCATACAACCCACGCCCAATTCAAGTCCAACAACTTATAACTATATACCAAACAATGATGTATCTCACGACAAAAAAAAAGGGGGTGTAATTTGCATTCAAAAGTTTCCTTCGTTATCGTCCGGGGTTGAAAAGCTTAAAAAACAATAAAATTAAAAAAAAAAATAATCAAAGAAAGTCATCACATCTGTTCTTAAAGGGAGGTGGGCTGAGTGCTTCGGTGGGTGTGTGTGACGCAGACATATCTTTATTTTTTGTTTTCATAATAAATTCAATTGATTAGTAGTCGAAAAACATCACAATAAATGATTGCAAATTCCCAATGAAGTGATCACTCATTTTAAAAATTGGGTTACGTAATAACGAAAGTGCAATTTAATTTGTAACATATCAAAGCTGTGGGTGCGTGTTAACCTAATGAATATCAGTCCACAAATATCTCTACTGTTCACAGTAGTCATAATAACATTTATCCCCAAGACATTCGCAAAAAACCGATAGAAGTTGTTGCCTATGAAGGTCCAAATACAATTGGGCCCATTCCAATAAGGCAGGTGTGCCATACTTTTAGACAATATTGCAGAGAGAAATGCTAGATCAATAGTCTATGAAAAGGGTGTATTGTGATGTTTCCCCCTGAGTATATATGGACGAACGTTGTGAATGTGGGAAACGTCTCATATTTATGTAATCTAAATCACTTTCAAGCGGAGATACAGTAACAATTTGTGGAAATAGTAGACCGTAAGAGTTTATAAAAACCTGGACTCTAGTCACTCTCTAGTACAGATTGTCTCTAGCAGTATTCAATTTGAGCATGTACATCTATACAGTGTTAGAGCGTTTCTTTGGAGCTGTTATTATATTTGTGTGGGCATGGGTTGATAGGGAATTGGAGTAATTCCAGTGGAAACGGACTAGCAAGAGGTCCGGTGCTCGCAGGCAAGTAAGTCAGGAAAAAAATCCAGACGATTTTGGTAGAGTGGACGATTGTCGACATAGATCTCTTGCTGCTTTACGCCGCTCATATGTCGGGTTCATACAGACGACTATCTATAGGACGTGTCTCTGAGGCGAAGAGCTGTGTGCAGCTAGTCCAGATCCGGAACCATGACTCACGTCATGGACTTCTCAGGAGATGGCGTTTAGCTAACCTTACTATCTTAGCACACCTAGACGAGCCTAGACGAGAGAGAAGAGTAGTAGAGTAGATCATGATGAGTAGGAGTTATACAGAGTTACTCGACTGAGAGAGATGATGAGCCATGATAGGACTTGCTGAACAGTAGTGCTGTGAGGGTCAGAGAGTGAAGGCTGGAGCTGCAGGTGGAGGGGGCCACAGAGGGTGGCTGAGTAGTGACAATGTGGTCAACTGGCAAAGGGAGCTTTGCCTATCAGTAGTGTGGCATGAGAGAGAAGGAGGCGTGAGGATAAAAGAGTGATTAGAGACGAGAGGATAGGGAGGGAGAGCAGTAGGTGGAGGAGATGGTGAGCTGATCACTTGTAGCGGACAGACCCGGAGGGACAAGGAGAGCAGAGGTCGGAGAGGAGGAGTAAGGAAGACGGCCTGGGAGGCACGACGGATAAGTTAGCACGATGATCAAAGAGCTGATATACAATGAGTGAGGGGCAGAGGGTGAGACGGTGACACTGACTGGAAGGATACATAAACAAGACTGGGTAGCAGAGATAGAGTAGTAGCGTAGTGAAAGAGGGGACTGAGGGCGTGAATAGTTCACTATGGCGAACGGATTTAGTGAGAGTAGGAGAGTGAGTAGACCAAGTGAGAAGCTGGGGGTAGAGAAGGGGAAAAGTGAGAGAGGGAGAGAAGGTCTCCGATAAAGAGAAAATTAGATAGAAAATTAGACAACTTTTATGATAGATAGATAGATAGATAATATATAGCTAGCATTAGATAGAATAGATACTATAATAGATAAATAGATCAAGATATGATGATATAAAGATAGATTAGATAATACTAAGACGTGCTTCCATAAACCGAGGTGTTTCCATATAGCTGATAGACATATCAGTATACAGATACCCGTATCCACAATCTGCTGCTGGGCAATGGCTCAGATTATACTCATTTGATGTGGACTCATAATTGTGATACTGATATTTCTATAGAGTTTTAACAGGTAAAGCTCGTGAGGTCAGTACTCGTTGTTCTGAATAGCAGCATGTTTCTAAAGACAAATTTTGAAATCAACAAAAACAACAAACAACCCATAATTTTTGTTTGCTTGTCTGTCCCTACTCAGTTTTCTGAATCTTTTTCTCAAACTACGGCGACCCCCCCTTTAATTTCCTTAACGAGTTCAGCAGTAGCAGCTTGAACAGTGTAAATACAGCCTTCTTCAACAGATAACACGTTATGCATAAAGTGTAAAGTAAAGCACATAGTAATAACAAACTATCTAACAACCACATTACCTATTGCTTAGCTGAAATCTAATAATGATTTAGAAGAAAATGATCCTTATCTGTTAATCAGGACGTCACCTAAACCTTCTCGTCTTAGTCATGATGCTTGATACGCGTTATACTAGCTTTACCAATAAACTTTCGTCCTCTTCCGAGCATATCCATATGCTTTCCTTTATAGTATGATACTCTCTATAATAAATACTCTATTGCTATTTATGAACTTGTACCCCGTTGGTAATAGAAAGTTCGTATCGCCGTGTAGGGTTCCCAGGAAACAAGCTAATTGACAGTAACGATATGTTGCGGTATTTTTTTTTTATTTATTTTCTCAAACGACGAACAATATCTATCGTGACATAGTATCCTGTGTCGTACCTGATGCAAATGTCGTGTATGCGGTTACTAGATCAAAGTCGACTACCGTGTCAACAATTCGTCAGAGGTGCTCCTTTTTTTTTTTGTTTTTTTTTTGTTTCCCTGTGTCACGCCCTTGTGCAGCTGATGATGATGACTCGATGTATACGATGAGTGCTGGTACCTCTCTATGAGCGCCGAGCTGAAAGCCTGGGTCATTGATCTCACTGGTTTTCGCTAACTCAGTACTATCTACATACGCTCGATTGGGTCACTGGTGCTACAAAGCGTCTTGCTATTCTGAGATCCAGAGCCGCGTGCAGTGCGTGAGAGGTCACGCTCATGTGACTCGCCAAACTCTCCCTCTGACCTTTACATTTCTCGTAGCCCTCACTTAGGAACAGGATAAGAGAGATGAGAGTGTGAGAGAGAGAAGAGATTACACTTAGAGAGGATAAGAAAAAACAGTCCTGAGAGCGAGAGAGACGAGAGTAGGAGAGCAGTTCAACATCGATACGATAGATCTCTTATAGTCAATTACAAAGGTGACAAACAGTGAGCCATCTCCATTCTATGTGAGTAAATAAATTTTTGTAGGATCCATAAAATCAATTCATTAGTGTCTCCTCTTCTCGCTACTGGTATACTTTTGGTATCCTGGCAAACTGGTTTAAGTGAGCCAGTGCTGAAAGTGAGACTGAAAAAAAAACTCATCCAACTTTACACGGCGGATTGTGGAGTAAGTCACTCATGCTACAAGTATAAGTTACTCCGGTACATGAATGTACGAAGTCAAGAAGTCAATCCGGTGCTTTTTTTTTTTTTTTTTTA
>NC_062538.1:21324555-21337055 GCF_022655615.1 Tachysurus fulvidraco
TTTTTAACAATTAATCAAATAAAGTCGGTTAAACAAATTTCTACGGCATGTTTTCTCCTTTGAAGCTTTAAATCCTCTTGTTCTTTTGGCAGATCTTTATTTTTGTTTTTCAATAACAAGAAAAGAGCAAAATCACTTTTTCAATAGAATGATCACATTTAAATTTTGAAAACAGTGCAATTTAATTTGTACTTAAAGAGACGAGTAACAGATGAATATCTCACTATCTCACTTCACATAGTAAAAACATTTTCCCCAGACATTCACACAGATATGTTTTACTGGAGGCCTAAATTGCACATGTCCTAATAAGGCAGGGGTGCCAATACTTTAACATAAGTTCGAGAAGATGCTAATAGGCTATGAAGTTATTTTTTTCCCCCTGGAGAAATGACGAACGTGTGAAGCTACAGATCTAAACGAACAGAGTGAACCTGGACTCGCTCCAGCGGCCAGCAGATTTTTGGAGCTTCTGTAAGGTTGGGTTTCTTGCTGTTTGTTTTTGGCAGGTGATGTGAGAAGCTCCTCCCAGGCACGAAGGCTCGCAGGCAAGAAGTCAGGAAAAAAATCAGACATTTTGGTTGGCGAAGAAGGCCTTGGCTTTCCCGCAGGTCGGGTTCACACACATAGGACAGCGCAGGGTGAGCTGCCGAGAGCAAGACTCGTTGGACTTCAGGTGCGTTTGAACCAAATCTGCCAACGCCTGAGAGAGAGAAAGAGAGAGAGAGAGAGAGAGAGAGAGAGAGAGAGAGAGAGAGTGGGGTGGAGGGAGTGAGGATAGAAACGATCGAGAGGTGTTTTGGATACGATGGGGTTAGAGTTGCCCTTTCTCTCTTTCTCATCTCCCTCTGTATCTCTACTCTTTCTCTCTCTCCATCTCTCCCATCTCTCTTTCTTGCTCTTTCACCTTTCTCTCTGTGCTCCATCTCCCTCCCTCTCTATTTTCTCTCTCTTTCTCTCTCCCCCCTCTCTCCCTCTCTCTAGCTTTCCTCTTTTTCTCTTTCCCTTTCTCTCCCCCTCTTTCTCTCTCCCATCTCTTTCTCTCTTTCTCTTTCCCTTGCTCTTTCCCTTTCTTCTTTCTCTCGCTCCCTCTCTCTTTGCTCTCTCTTCCCATTTCTCTCTTTCTCGTCTCTCCCCTTAGCGCCCTTCTCGCCCTCTCTCTGCCCCTTCTCTCGCCTCTCTCGCTCGCTCGCTACTCTAGATATATCGATCGATAGCTTCGCTAGCTCGCTAGATAGCTAGATAGAGTAGATCGATAAGCATCCCACCCATTCCTCCCATTAAAACCGAAGGTGTTTGCATATAGCTATAAATATCAGTTACAGCTCGTATCCACAACGCTGCTGCATTCTCAATTCTGATTGGTCAGAAAGTGTTGAGATGTTTAAAGGTGGGGTCTCCGTTGTTTGAAAGCCAATGTTGACATTTGAAATCAACAAAACAAACACTAATTTTTGTTTTGCTTGTCGTCCCGACTCAGTTTTCTGAAGCGTTTCTCAAACGACGGAGACCCCACCTTTAATTCCTTTAACAGCAGCTCTGACAGTAAATCACGTTTCCATCACGTTATCGTTACTATAGTAACAACTATCGAAACAACCACATTACCTATTGCTTAGCTGAAATTAATAATGATTAGAAGAAAATGATCTGATCTGTTATCAGGACGTCCACTAAACCTTCCGTCTTAGATTTGCTGATAGCGTTTTCTTTAACTTTGCTCTTCCTGAAATCTCTTTCCTTTTAAACCTTTTAAAAACACTTTGCTTTTTGAACTTGTACCGTTTTAGAAAGTTCGATGCCGGAGCCGAACGCTAATTGAATAACGATAGTGCGGATCTACAGATCGAAAAGATCCGAGTCGTCACAAAGTGGTGTTGGTTACAGACGCGATCGTCATCGCCGTCACCGTGACTGATGCGTGACGTGTTTAGCCGCTCGGAGCGCCGAGCTGAAAGCCTGGGTCATTGATCTCACTGGTTTTTAATAGACACGGCAGGCTGACGGTCGCTGGTAAAAACACGCTACTGAGATCCAGAGCAGCGGAGGGGGAGGGTCACGCTGTTGACCGTCAAACTCTCCGCTCTGACCATTCCAGAGACGGAGAGAGAGAGAGAGAGAGAGAGAGAGAGAGAGAGAGAGAGAGAGAGAGAGAGAGAGAGAGAGAGAGAAAGAGAGAGAGAGAGAGTTCAACTCCACGATATTCTTGGTGACAGAGCCATTAGTGCAAACAATAATCCATCCACTCTAACCCCACCCACCACCATCACACCCATCCACTCTAACCCCACCCACCACCATCACACCCATCCACTCTAACCCCAACCACCACCATAACACCCATCCACTCTAACCCCGCCCACCACCATCACACCTATCCACTATAACCCCGCCCACCACCACATCACCCATCCACTCTAACCCCACCCACCACCACATCACCCATCCACTCTAACCCCACCCACCACCATAACCTCCCCTTCACTACTAACCCTTGCCCCCACCCCCATCGACAGCACCCATCCACTATAACCCCACCCACCACCACCAAAACACCCATCCACTCTAACCCCGCGCACCACCACATCACCCACCCACTCTTACCCCACCCACCACTACAACACCCATCCACTCTTACCCCGCGCACCACCACATCACCCACCCACTCTAACCCCACCCACCACCACAACACCCATCCACTCTAACCCCACCCACCACCACAACACCCATCCTCTATAACCCCACCCACCACCATAATCACTCAATGCTCGATACTCATTTGAATTTCTTTATCTTTGGTGTTGAGCTTCATACCTTGAAGAACAGCGGGTTTCCATTGAGGGATTCTGCTCTTCTGATGTTTTCGACCCCACACTGAAACACACACACACACACACACACACACACACACACACATTTTTGTGTTTCATATTGAGTTTTAAGAAAACAACACACTTGGTCATAACGATCAACTCATATTTCACAGAAGTCTAGAGATCCTGGTGGTTATTAGATATGCCCTGGTGTGTGTGTCTCACTCACTCACTCACACACACACACACACACACACTCACAGATAAAACAAGAAAAGCATGTTGCTCAGGCTGTCTACAGGAGTGTGGTGAACAGAGATAGACAGATCAATGGGCAGAGTGTGTGTGAGAGAACCACCCTGATAGATCTGTGGTTTCTGGGAGTGTGTGTGTGTGTGTGTGTGTGTGTGTGTGGGTGTGTGGGTGCGGGTGTGTCTGTTCCATGGCTCCAGATGGGCCAGTCTAACCAACGCCATGGCAGCCAACGAGGAGCCCCAATACACACACACACACACACACACACACACACACACACACACACACACACACACACACACAGAAACACAATGTATCACATTCCTTCCCGTCTTCTTTCTGCATTTTTCTGTTCCTTTCTCGTCTGTCTCGGAACCCAAACCGGACTGATCCGGATCAGGTCATGACTAACCGGTCACACTTGACCCAGGGTTAGCAATAACACACACACACACACACACACACACACACCTCTTCTGCGAGGATCTGCGAGTACTCAATGTCAAGCTCGTGTAGAGTCTCGATGTGGTCACTGGTGAAGGCGATTGGAACCAAGAGCAGGTTCTTCTTCCCTCTTTTACAGAAACCTTTTATCACCTCATCCGTCTGGGGACCAAGCCACGGCATCGGGCCCACCTACAAACACACACACACACACACACACACACACACACACACACACACACACACACACATTATAAAATCATATACCTAACATTAAATCAAATGAATCAAATCCAAACTCATGAGATAGTAAAATAACAGAAGAAATAGATACAGAAGTGAAGCACCGGGTCTGACCTTCGACTGCCAGACGAGACGATACGGGTTACAGTAAGATAACCTCTCCATCACCCTCTGCACTGTGGCTCCTACTTCCTGTGGGTACGGGTCTCCTCTGTTCACCACCTACACACACACACACACACAACACTTTAGGGCTTGGTGGAACTACTGACCAGCAGGTTAGCAGCATTGTGCAGTTGTTACACACTTATGCACTCCACACCACTTGCAGACACACACTTGCAGACACACACTTGCAGACACACACTTGCAGACACACACTTGCAGACACACACTTGTAGACACACACTTGCAGACACACACTTGCAGACACACACTTGCAGACACACACTTGCAGACACACACTTGCAGACACACACTTGCAGACACACACTTGCAGACACACACTTGCAGACACACACTTGCAGACACACACTTGCAGACACACACTTGCAGACACACACTTGCAGACACACACTTGCAGACACACACTTGCAGACACACACTTGCAGACACACACTTGCAGACACACACTTGCAGACACACACTTGCAGACACACACTTGCAGACACACACTTGCAGACACACACTTGCAGACACACACTTGCAGACACACACTTGCAGACACACACTTGCAGACATACACTTGCAGACACACACTTGCAGACACACACTTGCAGACACACACTTGCAGACACACACTTGCAGACACACACTTGCAGACACACACTTGCAGACACACACTTGCAGACACACACTTACAGACACACACTTACAGACATGGGGAGCGAGTGGGCAGAGAAAAGAATGACCACGTCATCTCTCTTCTCAGGAGGAAACTTCTCCAGCTCATTAAGCACATGCTGAGAAAAACACTACAGAGAGAGAGAGAAGGGGGGGGGGACAGACGGAGAGAGAGGGGGGGCAGAGAGAGATAGAGAAACAAAAGACAGAGAGAGAGAGATAGAGAGAGAGAGAGAGAAGAGAGAGGGGAGAGAGAGAAACCAACCGACCTAGAGAGAGAGGAAGTAGAGCTAGAGAGCTATCAGTCTACTACTCAGCTAGCTTCTCCGCTTCCTTATCTCTCCTCCACCACGCCAGCCCTCTCTCTCTCTCTCTTCTCTCTCTATCTCTCTCTTCTCTCTCGCGCGCTCTCCCACACCCTCCATCTCTCTTGGCTCTTCTCTCTCTCCTCTTCTCTCTCTCTCTCGTCCTCCCCCCTCCCTCTCTCTCCTCTCTCTCTAATCTCTCTCTCTCTCTGCTCTCTTCGCTCTCCTCTCTCTCTCCCTCCCCCTCCCTACTCTCTTCGTCTCTTATTTACAGAGAGGGGGACAGACAGAGAGAGAGAGAGTTATACAATGAGTAATGTGTGGTCCTGGGACATAAACCAGATCGAATTCTATTCTCTCGTTTATTTCTACTCTACATTCCATCCTGCTTCATATACACATGTGACCTGAAGCACAACGGTGATGAATCACTGAATATGTAAATTAGTCTGTGACATTATTTACACCTCCAGCAACTGCAGCCCTTATCTGGAGTCAGCGAGGGCCACAGAGGGGCGGGGGCAGGTGGTGGGTTATGGGGCAGGGGGCGTGACACCTCTGCGTGTGATGAAGGTGTGTCAGCTGATTCCAGTTCAGTTACAGGAAGCTGAAAGGCGGTCTCACCTCGATAAGCAGAGGGTGTGTGGGCCACCTGTCAATCACACTCCAGCGCATTTTAGGCCTCAGTTCATTGCTGCTGTAGTATCTGTAGATAGCATTCAAACTGCTGCCTGCACACACACACACACACACACACACACACACACACACACACACACACACACACACACACACACACACACACACACACACACTCTTCATAAACTAAATAAACAAAAACATTGTGTCTGCTACAGTATATAAGAGAAAACCCTCACAGTGTCGTTTTCTCTGCCGTTATTTATTTTATGATTTCGGGTCGTGTCAAAATTAAATAAATTTCACAATCACCAGAGCAACTAATATTATTTAGTTTAGTTTTTTCACCTTTATATTGTTGCTATAGTAACAAGAACCATGTCCTAGGTGAACAGTTATAGAAAACGAATCATCAGCTTCTGACCAATCAGAATCCAGAATTCAACAGAGCTGTGGTAGAAAGCCTTTACAGTTCAGAGGGCTCGACATGCTGTGTGTGTGTGTGTGTGTGTGTCTCTCTATTTGTATGTCTGTCTGCGTGTGTGTATGTCTCTCTCTCTCTCTCTCTCTCTCTCTCTCTCTGTGTAAGTGTGTGTATACGTCTGTCTGTGTGTGTCTCTCTCTGTGTGTGTCTGTGTGCGTGTCTCTTTCTCTGTGTGTGTCTGTCTCTCTGTCTCTCTCTCTCTCTCTGTGTCTGTGTGTATGTCTCTTTCACTGTGTGTATGTCTGTGTGTGTGTATGTATGTATGTATGTCTCTCTCTCCCTCTCTTTCTCTCTCTCTCTCTCTCTCTCTCTCTCTCTCTGTGTCTGTATGTGTGGGTCTCTCTGTGTGTATCTCTGTGACTGTCTCTGTGTGTGTGTGTGTGTTTCTGTGTCTGTCTGTGTCTCTGTGTGTGTTTTTGTGTGTGTGCGCGTGTGTGTGTCTGTATCTGTCTGTGTCCGTCTGTGTGTGTTTGTGTGTCTGTCTGTGTCTGTGTGTGTGTGTGTGTGTGCGCATGTGTGTTTGTGTGTCTGTGTCTGTGTGTGTGTCTGTGTGTGTGTCTGTACCTGTTGTGGAGCAGCTGTACTGAGGATACTGAGTAAAAGCCACAGCTCTCTCCACTCCGTCTGTCTCCATCTCCTCGATGGCTTTCTCCGTTAGCGGGTTTACGTACCGGAAGCCGATATAAAACTTGTGTGGAGCTGAGAGTCAGAAAAAAACAATAAAATAATAATAATAATAATAATAATAATAATAATAATAAATACATTTCTTTTCTATACTATACATACTATGACTTTTTTCCTCAACTGTTTCTAATAACATTATGATACAATTCTAACAATCCTTTATGTGTTTGTTTTTTTATTTATTTGTTTGCACTAAAGACTGAAAGTTGTGACATGTTTCAGACTTCAGTAACAGCCGCAGCTGATATTTCAGAGCAACACCCTGTTTTCCCTGCCTTCAGTTTTATCTACAAGTGTGTGGGAGTTAAATTAAGGTGTGTGTGTGTGTGTGTCGCTCCCTGTGTCTTATCTCCCAGTCCCTCACACACATCAGGTCTCTATGAAGCAGGACATCCTGTTGTTAAAATCTCAAAGAAAAGCTTCTCTATGGTTCTCTGTGGAACTCTGGGGTTCTGCACTCGACCAGTAGAACCTTTTCCCGGGACAGAAACCGGTTCTATGTGGCTCCCTTTGGAGAGACGGATGGACAGTTTGTCTATTAAAACAGTTCTTTTAAATCTGCTGTATTTTCTTATGAAGACGAAGAAAAATAAAGAACTCCTAAATGACTCTAAAGAGCTCCGACTGACTCGTACGGGGTTCCGTATATGAAGCAATGAAGTGAAGTGATGGAACCGTCTTAGGTTCTATGTAGAACCGTTCTGTTTAAGAGCGCAGTACTACAGCTGGTTATTATGACCGGTTCTATAATGAAAGCTCACCAGTTTCAGGACTCATCTGGTCCAGGAGTTTGACCATCCCCTCTCCCTGCATGGTGGTCCAGGCTTTGATGGGAGATCCTCCTCCGATTTTACTGTATTGCTCCTGGATCTTCGGCGTGCGCCGCTTGGCTATGAACGGCCCGAGTTTACTGCAGAAAGAACGACTCTGACGTGAAGCGATTCCAAAACGGTGCCGACGTTCGCACTCGAGCGGAACGGCAAACATCAGACCTCGTTTATTAAACCCGTGTTCGGTTCACTGCTTCGTAAAAGACTCACAGAAAATTCATCCATGCGGACTTTTCCTTCCTGTTATTGTTAAATAATTAAAAAGTAATAACGATAAAAGAAATCATCCTTACTCCTGGACAGGAAGCTGCATCAGATCTTTGTCCAGGAAAAGACGCAACAGGAAGTCATGAACGTCTTCCAGTCTCTCAGGACCTCCCATGTTCAGCATGAGGATACCGGTCTTGGGTTTTCTACAACACACACACACACACACACACAACACACACACACAACACACACACACACACTTCTTATAGATCAGGTCTTCTATTATTCTATTAATCATCATCATCATAATAATAATAATAATAAGAAGAAGAAGAAGAAGAAGAAGAAGAACTTTATTATCAATAATAATAAAAAAAGCAGAATAAAATAGTTTAAAAAGGGGGACCAATATTAATGCAACAATTAATAGCCTTGACTGAAAATAGTAATATGCATTATAAAAATATATCATAGAAAAAAAGTATGGAAATAAAAATAATAAAAAATATTCAATAATTAAAAATAAAATAATTTCAGTTATCCAGGTAATGTAAATAATAATAATAATAATAATAATAATGCAACTAATCACAAGGTAAATAAATGATCAAATCTACTCAGATGCTATAAATTAAAATATTAACTTTTTTATAAGGATCTTGACGGTTTCGCTTTAAAATGCACATGCAGTAAGACAACAAGCCAGTAGGGGTCGCTAATGTTTTCTTTTTAAGTGTGTTATGTAAAATAAAACTATAAATAAAATATTAAAAATAAACAGTGTTGTACAAAAGACCCATTTGTCCATAATGCAATGGTCATTTGTTTTCTCTAACCTGCACACACACACACACACACACACACACACACACACACACACATAAAAACTCAGACCTTTTAAGGAGCTAAACACCAGAGAAACACAAACCGTCAAATCATCACAGGTGTGTGTGGTGTGGTGTGTTGTGTGTGTGTGTGGGGGGGGGGGTCTATATACACACTTCTGTTTAATTCACTTGTACCTCTTTTCCTGTGCTTTTGGACTGGATGCAGTGGCCAAAGCAGCGGCACTCGCAGTAGACTGATTTCTGAGAGACGCAGCAGAGACACACAAACCGACATGACTGCTGCTGCTCCTAGAGACTAAGAGAGAAACACACACACACACACACACACACACACACACAAACATTCATAAACCAAGCCTCCGTACATGCAGTGTTAACTTTTCCTCTTTCTTTTCTGCTTGCTGTTTGCAGTAACACCGAGTGCATGTGTTGTGTAACAAGCTTACAAAACCTGAATCTTGGTTTTCTAATCTTTACTAAGAAGTTTCTCTTTGTGTAGAAAAAAATGCAGTAAGATTTTAAAAAATGTGAAGGATTAGAATCTAATTAATACAATAGATACATATAATAAATATCTTCATTCATTCTCTACCGCTTATCCGAACTTCAGCTCATTTAAATAATAAGTGAGTCCAGTGTCCTGGACAAATAAATACTGGTTAAATAAATAATGTATAATAAATCATTGTTTAAATTAAGCAACTTTTTTTCGTGCAGTAAAATATGATTCAACATTATGATGTAAAAAAAATGTTTGCATAACTTAACAAAAAAATTATATAACACAGGTTCATTAACAATGTGCATCATTATAAATTAATAAAAAAATATTTTATAATTTTTATAATTATTTTTCATTTCTCAAAAAGGTAATTGATAATTGTTTCAATAAAAATTGGCAAAAATGTTACATAATTTTTATTATTAATATTAATATCGTTATTGTTACTATTAGTAACATAATTATTATGATTATTATTTATTTTTATTTTTTTAAATATTATTATTATTATTATTAACATTATTATTATTATTTGTAATATTATTATTAGTAGTAGTAGTAGTAGTAGTAGTAGAAGTAGTAGTAGTAGTAGTAACAATTAGTTAATTATTATTATTAACATTATTATTAATATTATTTGTAATATTAGTAGTAGTAGTAATAGTAGTAGTAGTGTTAGTATTAACAATATTTTTTTGCAAAACGTCAATTAGTTATGTATGACAGTGAATAGAGATTTTTTGCATTGTATTAGAGTTTATTTCTAGAATTTATTTCTATAAACTAGTGTTTAGGGTTAAGGTTTATTTCTAGAATTTATTTCTATATTTCTATAGTTTACTTCTATAGTTAATATTCTATAAACTAGGGTTTATTTCTATAATTAATATTCTATATAAACTCTCATCAGTGTTCATGGAACTTTACACGACACAGAAATGTCAGTAATATTTTATGATAACTTACCGAACACAACGCGACACAAAGCTCCACATAGCGCCATGTCCGAACACCTCCGACACCTGACCGTGTTGTGTAGTTGTGTAGTTAGACCGTGTTGTGTAGTTGTGTAGTTAGACCGTGTTGTGTAGTTGTGTAGTTGTGTAGTTGTGTAGTTGTGTAGTTTCTCTGCTGCTGCTGCTGCTGCTGCTGAAATATCACTGTTTATATGGTGACTTCTGTGTCATTACTGCAGCGTAAAACACTACATAACCGTTATGGGATACTTCCTGTTTTACGGCATTTCAAAATAAAAGTCACATTAAAAGTCTTATTATGTTTACTGAATGATAGCATAATAAAATAAAGCGAAAATCCGAATAAACGTATTGTAATTGTACGAATAGCTAAATTTTTTAATTAAGCTATAAATTATTTCTATATTATTTATGTCAGTGACACTGAAGGAAACGTGACGTGTTTACAACGTTTACGTTACGCGCGGATTTGTCAGCATAATATCAGTAGGACACAAATAGTACCCGAGTAAAGCGTAAATAAAAATGTACATTACATTTCCGTGTTAAATTGAAGTTTATTATTATTTTGTTTATCATATGTATGTCCTGTCAGCTGTGGGGCGCTCGAGCTGTTTGGTGTCGGTACTTCCGGTTTCCGCTGCAAGCGAAGTCACGTGGTGTGTCGAGTCAAGATGGCGCCGGCCAAGAGAAAACGTGGAGGTGCAGAAACTAGACCTATAAAGAAAGTTAAATTTGTAGAAAATGGAGAAAGTGATAAAAACGACGCTGCGACGGAACAAGAGACGAGTAAAGAGATCACGGTTCCGCCTCCGGTTTCTCTGGTGAGAGTTTAGATCTGTTTCTGACTTCAGTCATTTCTGTAATCATATTATAGAGAATTATAAATAAAGTAAACAAACAAAGAAATAAATAAAGTGACGTTTATAGTAGAAACGCGTCCTTTTTTGTTGTGTGATGTTTATTCGGAAACCTTCTGCATTTAGTCTCATAAAGTAAAAAAACTTCAACTGAAATGTGGTTTGTTCCCTTCAGGGCAAGTGGAAGAACAAGGAACGGGTTTTAGTTTTTTCCTCCCGAGGCATTAACTTCAGAACACGGCATCTGATGCAGGATCTCAGGACCATGATGCCTCACTCCAAAGCAGGTGACTGTCGTCCGCTGTGTTCGTGCTGTTTATCACACAGACACATGAGACGGATGTTATCATCATCATCATCATCATCACACAGACACATGAGACGGATGTTATCATCATCATCACACAGACACATGAGACAGATGTTATCATCATCATCACACAGACACATGAGACAGATGTTATCATCATCATCACACAGACACACGAGACAGATGTTATCATCATCATCACACAGACACATGAGACTGTTGTTATCATCATCATCATCACACAGACACATGAGACAGATGTTATCATCATCATCACACAGACACATGAGACAGATGTTATCATCATCATCACACAGACACATGAGACAGATGTTATCATCGTCATCATACAGACACACGACACATGTAATCATCATACAGACACACGACACAGATGTTATCGTCATCACACGGACACACGACACAGATGTTATCGTCATCACACGGACACACGACACAGATGTTATCGTCATCACACGGACACACGACACAGATGTTATCGTCGTCACACGGACACACGACACAGATGTTATCGTCATCACACAGACACACGACACAGATGTTATCGTCATCACACGGACACACGACACATGTTATCGTCATCACACGGACACACGACACAGATGTTATCGTCATCACACAGACACACGACACAGATGTTATCGTCGTCACACGGACACACGACACAGATGTTATCGTCGTCACACGGACACACGACACAGATGTTATCGTCGTCACACGGACACACGACACAGATGTTATCGTCGTCACACAGACACACGACACAGATGTTATCGTCGTCACACGGACACACGACACAGATGTTATCGTCGTCACACGGACACACGACACAGATGTTATCGTCGTCACACGGACACACGACACAGATGTTATCGTCGTCACACGGACACACGACACAGATGTTATCGTCATCACACGGACACACGACACAGATGTTATCGTCATCACGGACACACGACACAGATGTTATCGTCATCACGGACACACGACACAGATGTTATCGTCATCACACAGACACACGACACAGATGTTATCGTCGTCACACAGACACACGACACAGATGTTATCGTCGTCACACAGACACACGACACAGATGTTATCGTCGTCACACAGACACACGACACAGATGTTATCGTCGTCACACAGACACACGACACAGATGTTATCGTCGTCACACAGACACACGACACAGATGTTATCGTCACACACATACCCATACACGACTCACA
>NC_062538.1:21342055-21352055 GCF_022655615.1 Tachysurus fulvidraco
AGGTGTTGAATAAAGATGTTAAAGAATTAAACATACGGTTCAAAATCTTCACATATTTAACTTTAAATCCCAACCCATGACGTTGCATGGACACGTGTGTGTGGTGCGTGTGTGTGTAGTGTTGTGGTGTGTGTGTGTGTTGTGGTGCGAGTGTGTGTGTGTGAGAGAGAGAGAGATCAGCATGGTGAATGATTTTCTGGAGATCCCTGGTCATCCCCCTCCTCCTCACGTCTGTCTCCGATGTCTTGTTTGTTGTGATAAAGGCTCGTCTGGGTTTTCATTCGGTTCATTCAGTGCCAAAACAACAGCGTCCACAACTTTTGGCTTTGGTACCGGTACCACCACAACTACCGCCTCATCCGGATTTGGTAGTAAGTTCATGTGTCCATGCGTTCAGGTCCAAATAACTGCTGCATGGAAACGCTCATCTTCATAAAGCTGCTCTTTTCCCCAACCCAAGCTTTCTTCTCTCTCTACTTTATTTATTTGTTTGTTTGTTTGTTTCCTTTGATTTACAGAATCGAAGGTATTTTGAGGTTTTTCTTTGTCACAAACATCAAAAGTTAATAACCGTCGTCCGTGTTTCAGGTCTCTCTGCCCCGGCTTTCGGGGCGACCACCACCACCACGCCTTCCACGGGGTTCGGATTCGGCTCCACGACCGCTGGTTTGTTTCCTTCCTCTCTCTCTCTCTCTCTCTCTCTCTCTCTCTCTCTCTCTCTCTCTCTTTCACACTTGAACATAAACAAAATGATCACAGTTGATTGATCAGGAAGAAAATCTGGTATAGAATCATGATAAATATTTACAGAGGTTTCTACATCCTCAGGACGATCCGGCTGAATTTTGGAGCTCTGTTTACAGTTAAATCGACGTCTCGTTTATCAAAACACACACACACACACACACACACACTTTGATGTACATGTCTTTAGTATTCCATATTCTAGTATCTCTCCTAACGCTCTTGACTAACAGTTATTCTCTCTCTCTGTCTCTCTCACTCTCTCTCTTTTTCTCCTCATGCCTTTCCCTCCGATGTGGTCAGGATTTGGGGGTTTGGGGACAGTGAGCACCAACGCTGGGGGTTTTAGTTTCGGGGGGTTAAACACTAACCCAGCGGCGGTTAACTTTAACGCGGGGAGCTTCGGGGCTCCGCCCACCACCGCCACGGTGTTTAATTTTGGAAATAGCCTCAGCGGTGCAGGTAGACTCCCTCTCCAGAGCCGTAAATGTTGTTCCTCACTCCTCACCATCATCATCCTCATCGTGTGTTTGCTTGCTTGCAAAATGTGTAGCTTTTTAATCACAATAGATTTGTTTTGTTTTGTTTGTTTGTTTGTTTGTTTTTTTGCTTTAGGTTAAAAATGCAACCAACGTGAAGCAGATTCTTTTTTATCCCTCATAGATTATAGATCTCAGGGATGGCAGACAAACTGCAGGACCTTATAAATGAGCTTTTTCTGGTCTTCATGAGGATCGAGGGTGGTGCGATATGACTAAAAATATCATGTCACGATATTCAGACGTCTCTACCTCCGCTATGTAGAAGTTTAGTAACAAACCGCCGTACGAAATTTGCATACGGATAAATGACACGAGCGACGTGATGCAAAATACCACGATTTAGACTCCCGTCATATCTCTCAGCCTCGGCCGAGATTTCCTCCTGCCGTTTTTATTTAATAATTAAGAAAATAACCGTGAAAGATCCCTGTGATCCTGGTGCTCCGTGAGAAAAAGAAAACGAATCGAGACGTTGATATGAAACGGTCATGTCGCTCGACTCTGATAAAAATCTCCTTGGTGGCGCTAGTCGAGCTTTGTGCTTTCTCAACACTCATCATTACTCATGAAGCGTCTGAAAAAAAAAACGTCTGGTTGTTGTCACACCTCGGATCTCATCTCCATCCCGGCCGCCTCGAATGTTCCGTCAGTTTTCCGTTCACGGTCTTGTTTGTGTTCAGGTGCGTTTGGAGGTTTTGGTACCACCACCACATCGGCTTCTGCCGGCTCTACGTTCAGCTTCTCCAACCCGGCTAACACAGGTGACGACTTATTTATTTGTGTGTTTGTTTATTTATTTATTGTTTTGTTGTTGTTGTTTTCTACCATGAGCTGCTGCTTTACCACCACTAGATGGCACCGTGTGTTCAAATCTACAGACTGATGTACACAATGTTGTTCTGTTGTCTTGCTGGCAGGCGGTGGGCTGTTCGGAAACACCCAGAACAAAGGCTTCGGGTTTTCGTCAGGTCTGGGAACAGGGACCGGTCCCGGGACGGGCTTCGGGGCGACGTTGGGAGGCGGAGGTCTCGGCTTTGGGGGCTTCAACCTCCAGTCCACACAGCAGCAGCAGGGTGAGATGATGACCGGTCTCAGCTTCTCGATGCGTTTAATTCAGAACGCATCATAAACGCAGCACAACAAAATGTGTGTGTGTGTGTTACAGGAGGGCTGTTCGGCCAGCAGGCCCAAGCTCCAGCGCAGTCTAATCATCTCATCAACACGGCCAGTGCCCTCTCCGCACCCACGTTGTTGAACGACGAGCGCGACGCCATCCTGGCCAAATGGAACCAGCTGCAGGCTTTCTGGGGCACAGGCAAGGGCTACTTTAACAACAACATCCCACCCGTGGACTTCACCCAGGAGAACCCTTTCTGCAGATTCAAGGTGAAGGACTCAGGGGTGAAGGATCTGTGTGAACAAGGGGGGGTGTGGCCTCACATCGACACACAACACGTCTACTGGATGTAGATTTATGTCCTAAATTGTTCGATTAAAAATTGATTGATTTGTTGCCCTCATTTGCATAACGGCGCCTGATTGGCTGTTTTTTTAATGATGTAATAACACCCAGCTTGTGCGTGTGTGTGTTTCAGGCGGTGGGTTTCAGTTGCATCCCCAGCAGTAAGGACGAGGACGGCCTGGTAGCTCTGGCTGTCAATAAGAAGGAGGTGGACATTCGCAGTCAACAGCAGCATCTGGTCGAGTCTCTGCACAAAGTCCTGGGTGGAAACCCGACGCTCGCCGTGAACGTAGAGGGAGTTAAAGCTCTGCCCGATGACCAGTCAGTGTCCATCACACTTCCCTCTCAGCTTCACCTGCTTTCTACTCCATTATTAACACCTGATTATTATTAACACCTGATTTCTAGAGACTTCCAGGTTCGTTAATAACCACATTATTATGGAAGGAGTCCCATAATAAACGTATAAATGAATCAAATTCATTTTAGATGATTCATGCGATTCATTCTGATTCATCTCCGCATCACGACACTGATTCGTTTCCCAGAACGTGCACTTTTACGTATATGAACCGCTAGCAGGCGGCCTGAGGAGGACGATAAGGATCATTACAGATGTGTACGTTAATAATAAGGATTATGATAAAAGCTTAAACAGCGTGATCGATCTGTGTGCAGGACCGAGGTTATAATCTACGTGGTGGAGCGCTCGCCCAACGGCACGTCCAAACGGGTTCCTGCCTCCACGCTCTTCAGCTACGTGGAGCAGATCAACATTAAGAGCCAACTGCAGCAGCTCGGGGTGTTAATGAGCGTCCCTCGGACCGCCCTGTCTCCCGCGCAGCTCAAACAGGTGCTGCAGAATCCTCCTGCAGGTAAACACCACTTACACATCTGTATATCAGCAACACGCCTTAACACACACACACACACACACACACACCTCGCAGGTAAACACCACTTACACATCTGTATATCAGCAACACGCCTTAACACACACACACACACACACCTCGCAGGTAAACACCACTTACACATCTGTATATCAGCAACACGCCTTAACACACACACACACACACACACACACCTCGCAGGTAAACACCACTTACACATCTGTATATCAGCAACACGCCTTAACACACACACACACACACACCTCGCAGGTAAACACCACTTACACATCTGTATATCAGCAACACGCCTTAACACACACACACACACCTCGCAGGTAAACACCACTTACACATCTGTATATCAGCAACACGCCTTAACACACACACACACACACACCTCGCAGGTAAACACCACTTACACATCTGTATATCAGCAACACGCCTTAACACACACACACACACCTCGCAGGTAAACACCACTTACACATCTGTATATCAGCAACACGCCTTAACACACACACACACACCTCGCAGGTAAACACCACTTACACATCTGTATATCAGCAACACGCTTTCAAACACACACACACACCGCAGGTAAACACCACTTACACATCTGTGTATCAGCAACACACACACACACACACACACCGCAGGTAAACACCACTTACACATCTGTGTATCAGCAACACGCACACACACACCCCGCAGGTAAACACCACTTACACATCTGTATATCAGCAACACACACACACCGCAGGTAAACACCACTTACACATCTGTGTATCAGCAACACACACACACACACCCCGCAGGTAAACACCACTTACACATCTGTATATCAGCAACACGCTTTCAAACACACACACACACACACCCCGCAGGTAAACACCACTTACACATCTGTATATCAGCAACACGCTTTCAAACACACACACACACACACACCGCAGGTAAACACCACTTACACATCTGTATATCAGCAACACGCCTTAACACACACACACACACCTCGCAGGTAAACACCACTTACACATCTGTATATCAGCAACACGCTTTCAAACACACACACACCGCAGGTAAACACCACTTACACATCTGTGTATCAGCAACACACACACACACACACACACCCCGCAGGTAAACACCACTTACACATCTGTGTATCAGCAACACACACACACACACACACACACCCCGCAGGTAAACACCACTTACACATCTGTGTATCAGCAACACACACACACACACACACACACCCCGCAGGTAAACACCACTTACACATCTGTATATCAGCAACACGCCTTAACACACACACACACACACCTCGCAGGTAAACACCACTTACACATCTGTATATCAGCAACACGCTTTCAAACACACACACACCGCAGGTAAACACCACCTACACATCTGTGTATCAGCAACACACTCACACACACACACACACACCGCAGGTAAACACCACTTACACATCTGTGTATCAGCAACACACACACACACACCCCGCAGGTAAACACCACTTACACATCTGTATATCAGCAACACGCTTTCAAACACACACACACACACACACACACACACACACCCCGCAGGTAAACACCACTTACACATCTGTATATCAGCAACACGCTTTCAAACACACACACACACACACACACACCCCGCAGGTAAACACCACTTACACATCTGTATATCAGCAACACGCTTTCAAACACACACACACCGCAGGTAAACACCACTTACACATCTGTGTATCAGCAACACACACACACACACACACACACACCGCAGGTAAACACCACTTACACATCTGTGTATCAGCAACACACACACACACACCCCGCAGGTAAACACCACTTACACATCTGTATATCAGCAACACGCTTTCAAACACACACACACACACACACACCTCGCAGGTAAACACCACTTACACATCTGTATATCAGCAACACGCTTTAAACCACCACCCAACCCCCACAGGTAAACACCACTTACACATCTGTGTATCAGCAACACACTTTAACACACACACACACCCCGCAGGTAAACACCACTTACACATCTGTATATCAGCAAAATGCCCCCCCACCCCTGCAGGTAAACACCACTTGCACATCTGTATGCCAGCTACAGACTTTAACCCCCCCCCCCACACACACACACACACACCCACACACACACATATTACACCTCACCTTTTTCCCAGGTGAAGTAGATCAGCCAGACCATGTCAGACTCTTTATAGAGGTGGAAGCTTGCTCATGCTCGTGTCTCCTGGCCTTCGTCTCATCACCAGGATTTTAAATGAACGGTTTTATTTCGTTTCAATTCAATCCTGTGTCTTAACATTTCTGGGGTTTTGTTTCCCTCCAGGTGTCGATCCAATCATATGGGAGCAGGCTAAAGTGGACAATCCTGACCCTGAGAAGTAGGTTTCTTCATCCTCATCCTCTCCATCAGAACCCGTATCAGTGCTGCAGCTTTGAACACAAACACACTTCAAATGTTCTGAGCTATAAACATGGATATAAAATAAAAAACATTTCTAGTTCCAAATCTAGTTTTTTTTACAGGTTCGTCTCAAATGTTTCCTCTCCGATATCCGACGCACCGTCGTGTGTGTGTGTGTTTGTGCTGATCTCCTGGTCCTTGCTATCAGCTCGGCGCCTCGTCTAACTTCGCGCTTTTTCCCCCAGACTCATCCCGGTGCCCATGGTCGGGTTTAAGGAGCTGCTGCGCAGGCTGAAGATTCAAGAACAGATGACTAAACAGCACCAGACCAGAGTAGACGTGAGTCCTAACACGAGCAGATGCTCTCCGCCATCCACAACGTACGAACATGTTAAGGTTAGGTTAGAGTTTGTCAGTGAGATTATCTGCCGCTGTCGGGACGTTTTAACACCCTAACGAGAGAGAAGCTCTGAGGAACCAGACTCAGAAAGGGAGCTGTTGTCTTCTGGGTAATGGAGAGCGTTACAGAAGGCTGCGGATTCCTCGGACGAGCTCAGGACCGTCTTTAACATTAGGAGTGACGTGCACTCAGAATTCGTTCTCTGTGTTTAACCCATCCAAAGTGCACACACACACACACACATCGTGAGAACACACCTGGAGCAGTGGGCAGCCATTTATGCTGCGGCGCCCGGGGAGCAGTTGGGGGGGTTCGGTGCTTTGCTCAAGGGCACCTCAGTCGTGGTATCGCCCCCCGCCGAGACTCGAACCCACAACCTTAGGGTTAGGAGTCAGACTCTCTAATCATTAGGCCACGATATTACTGCAGCTCCACATCTTTACCGACACACAGGGGCGGATACACATCCGATTAAATCTCCTGTTCACGTCTCTCGTGTGCAGATCATCGCCACAGACATCAGTGAGCTTCAGAAGAACCAGGCCACCACCGTGGCCAAGATCGCTCAGTACAAGAGGAAGCTGATGGACCTGTCACACAGAGTTCTGCAGGTACACACACCTCACCTTACACTTTAAAGTAAACAACAGACCAATTGCAATCAGAAATGAGGATCTTCCACAGTATACATGGAGAAAGACATGAAACGAATGTAATCTAGAGTGTGTGTGTGTGTGTAGGTGCTAATCAAACAGGAAATCCAGCGGAAGAGCGGCTACGCCATCCAGGTGGACGAAGAGCATCTCCGTGTGCAGCTGGACACCATTCAGTCTGAGCTCAACGCTCCCACACAGTTTAAGGTGAGACTGCGAGTGAGGACATGAGGTGAGACTCGCCGAGTCCTTTAGAGGCGTTGGCGTGACAGCTTGGTTTGTGGTTTGGTCGATTCAGGGCCGGCTGAACGAGCTGATGTCGCAGATCCGGATGCAGAATCACTACGGTGCGGTGCGAGCGGAGGAGCGGTACATGGTCGACACCGACCTGCTCCGGGAGATCAAGCAGGTAGGAGCTACAACACGTCTACAGAGTTTATGTGGAACCCATTGAGTTAATTAGATATAGTAATCATTTTACTAATGGAAAGGCCTCAGTGTGTGTGTGTGTGTGTGTGTGTGCGCGCGTGTAAGAGGCCGTGCGTGTAAGAGGCCGTGCGTGTAAGAGGCCGTGCGTGTAAGAGGCCGTGCGTGTAAGAGGCCGTGCGTGTAAGAGGCCGTGCGTGTAAGAGGCCGTGCGTGTAAGAGGCCGTGCGTGTAAGAGGCCGTGCGTGTAAGAGGCCGTGCGTGTAAGAGGCCGTGCGTGTAAGAGGCCGTGCGTGTAAGAGGCCGTGCGTGTGTGAGTTAAAGACTGTGTGTTAGAGAGACTGTGTGTGAGAGAGAGAGAGAGAGAGTGTGTATGTGTGTGTGTGTGTGTGTGTGTGTGTGAGACTGCATGTGCTTTAATCCCTTATTTCTTTGTGCACAGCATCTGAAGCAGCAGCAGGAGGGTCTGAGTCACCTGATCAGTGTGATAAAGGACGACATGGAGGACATCAAGCTCATCGAGCAGGGACTGCACGATAGTGTACACATGAGGGCCGGAAAACTCAGCTGACATCGTGGAGCACACACACATACACACACACACACACACATTGCTAGCTTTCACTAACAGGCATGTTCACATGTGACTAGTTCATTGTCTATAGCAACACACACACACAATAAACATGTTAATGAATCAGTGTGTCTCTGTGACTTAGAGCATTGATGGAATATTTTAGTGTGTGTGTGTGTGCATATGTGTGTGTGTGTGTGTGCATGTGTGTGTGTGTGTGTTTGGAGAGAAATCATTGCAGATTCTTTGTCAGTCTTCATGTAAATATGAATTTTAACAGTTTTCTAAAGGAACACGAGGGTCTTTAGTGACAAATCCCTGACCGGATTAAATAAAGTTTTCTGGTGACAATAACACACATGATTCCTGAGACATTCTTTAACCAGGTAAAGCAGCAGAATTTGTCTCGTCTGTCGATACATTTTGTGTAACAGCACTAAAAACGTGCTGCGGGCGATCGATCAGGATCTTTACAGAAATAGTTCAAACCTTCCGTATTAAAAGCCACCTGGACTTCATTCCTCTGCTATATTAAGCTGCCAGATCTGCCTGAACCTCCCACAGATGTCCTCTTGGCATGAAGCTTGGTTCCTTTTCTTCTTTATCACTCCCTAATTCTCTGAAACAAAAAATAATTCTATGTTCCTGGAAAGCACAACGTACCGTAGAGGAGCGAGGAGGGTTTAGCAGACGGGTGTGTAGAAGCGAGGGGATGTGACCTTGTTCACCCTGAGATCGACATTAAGTTTGTCCTTGAGTGGCAGCTGGAAAAATAAAACCTCGTCCGTCTTATCGGCTGGAGAGTCGGACTTCTCGTGTGCTGCCAAGGAAGCCCGGAACCGTGCGGGTTGTGTGTGAGGCTCAGAGCTGTGAACATCTGCTGAATAAACAACCGGCTCCAGGAACAAAAAATTCACTCGTTGAAATTTGTATTTATTCATAAACGGATTTTCATGAAAGGCGTGAAAGGACGGGGCATAGAAGCCTTTATTTGCCACATATACATTACAGCACAGTGGAATTCTTTTTTTCACATACCCTAAGTGAGGAGAATGGGGTCAGAGTGCAGGGGCAGTTATGATACAGTGCCCCTGGAGCAGGGAGGGTTGAGGGCCTTGCTCAAGGGCCCAGCAGTGGCAGATTGGCTGTGCTGGGCCTTGAACCCCGATCCTCCGATCAACAACCCAGTGTCGTGCCCCTAGTGTCGTGCCCCCAGTGCCGTTCCCCTAGTGCCGTACTCCAGTGCTGTTCCCCCAGTGCCGTGCCCCAGTGTCGTTCCCCTAGTGCCGTGCGCCAGTGCCGTTCCCCCAGTGCCATACCCCCAGTGCTGTTGCCCCAGTGCCGTGCCCCAGGGCCATTCCCCCAGTGCCGTTCCCCCAGTGCCGTTCCCCCAGTGCCGTTCCCCCAGTGCCATTCCCCTAGTGCCGTGCCCCAGTGCTGTTCCCCTTGTGCCGTGCCCCAGGGCTGTTCCCCCAGTGCCGTACCCCCAATGCCGTGCCCCAGTGCCGTTCCCCCAGTGCTGTTGCCCGAGTGCCGTGCCCCAGGGCCGTTCCCCCAGTGCTGTTGCCCCAGTGCCGTTCCCCTAGTGCCGTGCCCCAGGGCCGTTCCCCCAGTGCCGTACCCCAGGCTTAAATGCAGGGCAGATCGCACTTTCTGTACTGTTGCCCCCAGGCACTGTAACACCTTGCCACTGTCCGTTAGACAAACTTCTGAACTTAATATTTTTAAGTCCAGGCTAAAGACATTTTTATTCTCTAAAGCATATGGCTGATGGGATGTTTGTACGATTTCTCTGTTCGCTTGTTGTGTTTTTCTGTTTTTAATGAGCAAATGGAAAGCACATCGGTCT
>NC_062538.1:21359555-21369555 GCF_022655615.1 Tachysurus fulvidraco
TCACGGAAAATGTGTGAGATCAGCTTCCCTAAGAGCGTGAGAAGCACACGTTACTCGCGTGTCTGTCACTCAAACCCTCGTAGCGCTTTACGGATAAGCCGAGATTCCTACTTTCGTTGCTCGCAGACGTGAAGTGATCCATGAGGTAGCCGAAGAAATTGTACAGCTGATGGAGAAGCGGAGACGTGTAAAGAGAGAGAGAGAGAGAGAGAGAGAGAGAGGAAAGTTAGCGGAGTGCTACGCTAGCATTAGTTTTAAGTTTTATGCCCACATCTGATCGTTAATTCACTCGTATTATATAGTAACATCCTACACAGGAAACTGGACGGAATGGTGACGTTTTTTACGTACAAAGATTTTGGAAGGAGTCTCCAGCGTTAGCGGTTTGTATCAAGAAGTGCTGACTAGCGGTAGCTTCTAGAACTTAAGTATAACTGAGACTTGATTTTCGGGACTATTAATGAAAACGTATGAGATTCTTTCATCTTCTACCTCAGCATCCGAACTTCTCGGGTCACGGGGAGCCTGTGCCTATCTCAGGCGTCATCGGGCATCGAGGCAGGATACACCCTGGACGGAGTGCCAACCCATCACAGGGCGCACACACACTCTCTCATTCACACACACACACACACACACTACGGACAATTTTCCAGAGATGCCAATCAACCTACCATGCATGTCTTTGGACCGGGGGAGGAAACCGGAGTACCCGGAGGAAACCCCCGAGGCACGGGGAGAACATGCAAACTCCACACACACAAGGTGGAGGCGGGAATCGAACCCCCAACCCTGGAGGTGTGAGGCGTTCCACTATGCTAACCACTAAGCCACCGTACCCCCCCCCCACACCTTATGTATGAGATGTAAGATGTATTAAACTATTCGTCCACTTCTAGATGGTTATACCGACGCCACCTAGAGAAATTTTTATTACTTACCGATCATATCCACTTTTTCCGCTCACCTTGATCTGATCCTGCTCTCCCGAGTACTCGATAGACTGAAAAATGTTCCACGTGCACCGGCGCCTCATCTCCAAACGGGCCACATACTGGCGATACCAGCGCTGGATGAGTAACGCCGCCCGCATCGCTGTACAGTACGATCACACAGGCATTCAATTCTTTATCTCTTCATCAGAACAATGAATATGGACTCTATCTGTTTTCCCTAAGCTCTCACTGCACACCACATTGCCTATATACCGTATCCTATGTCTTATAGTACGGCGGCATCCTGTCCCGCGCTCCGTCTCTGATTCTCATCTGATGGACACCTTGATGCCAGGACCAGATCTCGATCTACTCTTTTTTTTTCCCCACCATTTTTATCTTCATACCGTTTATTCTGTTCATCCCAGACACCTTTTCAAATGAAAGTGTATAAGAGAAAAAACTCAACGACTAATTTGATTTCTGTCTTAATAGAATTTTTGTTGTCCAACAGAATAGAGAGCACAAATTACAAGCCTATTTTTATTCCATGCCACTCTATACTACTCTATATCTATATCTATATCTATATCCAGGAATTATTGCAGATGCTACGATATGAAACGTTCGTAACCTACCGGCGGCGCGTGCTACGCCGTCTATAGCATCTACGCTAAATCCGTGCTAACTAAATAAAATCGACTCACCTGTTACAGCTTCAGACAGACAAATATATAAATGTGATGTTTATATACAAAATATATAATATAATATAATATATAATAGTTATGTACCCAGTTATATGCATGTAATGATGTGGGTCTGATTTACCTGCGACTGAAACGCTTGCTAGAAAACAGAAACGCCACAAACAGGACGTTAGAAACCTGTCGCCGTCCGGGCGATGAGATATTTTCGGAAACTATGATGTCGCTAAAATCGACAGCGTTAAGAGTAAATACCTTTGTCGCATTTTTTCAGCCGGAGCTCTTCGGGTTGGGGTTTGGTAGCACCGCATCCCATCTCCCTTTGCCACAGACATACAGTACACACCTGATCAGAGTTACACACACAGGTCAGTTACACTGGATGTGTCACGACAGCAAACGGAGGCAGCGTCAAGATACTCGTTAGCTCGTAGCTCGTTCGGCATCGATAGACCCGAACGACCGGAGCGCTACGAAGCACACGTGTGATCCGTCCAGTAAAACACAGCTGAGCAGAGCCTCATCGATGAGAGACAAATAATCCGAGATTACTTGTGCGTCCTGTCTTCATCTTCAAGCTCCCTGATTGGTTATCCGGATCATTCTGTGTGCTTAGTTGCTTTGAGATGATTGTCCAGAGCGGTTTATTAGGATCGTTGTTTTTGTTACTATTATTAATTAGTGAACAATTCACTAATGAAGTCTCAGTAATCCTCTGAAGTGCACGAGGCGGCTTTTAAAGACATGCTTATTAGTAGTAATAAACAAAGTAGGTGTTTCCCTGCTCTAATACACCCACTTAGTTCATTCATTCATTCATCTTCTACCGCTTATCTGAACTTCTCGGGTCACGGGGAGCCTGTGCCTATCTCAGGCGTCATCGGGCATCGAGGCAGGATACACCCTGGACGGAGTGCCAACCCATCACAGGGCACACACACACACACTACGGACAATTTTCCAGAGATGCCAATCAACCTACCATGCATGTCTTTGGACCGGGGGAGGAAACCGGAGTACCCGGAGGAAACCCCCGAGGCACGAGGCGAACATGCAAACTCCACACACACAAGGCGGAGGCGGGAATCGAACCCCCGACCCTGGAGGTGTGAGGCGAACGTGCTAACCGCTAAGCCACCGTGCGCCCCCTCACTGACTTATAATACAAGGAAATTTAACTGTGTATCAAACCCAGCTTAAATACAGCGTCAGGTCACTTCCTGTTCCCACCTAACACAAGGATCTGCAATTTGCGCTAGGGCTGGGCGATAAAACGATAACGATATGTATCGCGATAGACACGTGATCGATAACAATAAAAAATGTGTTCGATATTTTTTATTCTTCGTCGGAAGAAAACAGGTTGCGAAGCGAGTTTGGTTGCATTAACAAAGGCACTCGCTCTTCGGTAACCTAGCAACGTAGGGAGTGTAACAGCCAATCTTAATAACTGAGGGGATTATGATCAGAGGAAGGTTAAGTTTAAAATAAAAATGTTTGAATGTAATATATTATTTCTCCTGGTCCTTATTTTAAATGGGTCATAAAAAATATCAATAATTATCGATATCGACGATATGAAACACCGATATCGTGATACGGTTTTCAGCCGTATCGCCCACCCCTAATTTGCGCTAATTTAAACGTCCGTATTTCCTAAGACACGCAGCCGAACTCCTCGATACTCACTAATCCGTTTGTTTTCCCACCATGTCAGCAGGAATCCCGATCGTCCCCGTGTTGCCTACAAAGTCCTCAAACGGCAGACGAGTGGAAACGTCTGTCATAGTGTGAAGAGCTTCTTTCTGAAGACCCCAAGCCTCAGTCACGGTGTCAGTCATTGTGGTGCTGTAAAGCCAATCACTACGCAGCCCGGGCTCCTGAAGCATCTCAGCAGAGTTAAGTATCTTTAATAACCTCGTGACCCGCTAATCAAAACAACTAGATGGTAGATTAGGATTGGGGATCACTAAGGCTTACTGTCACACCTTCCTTCCATTCTCTAGTGCTCTTCATCACCGATCCGTGGGTCGCCGGCTCGGCCCGGATACCGCGTCCTACTCATCACTTTTACCTCTTTATTATTATTATTAATATTATTCAAAACCGACGTACTGACTAATCAGAACATAGGTGGATAATCCTTACTTTTTACAACTCCACTACTTTCACACACAGATATTAACAATTTAGAGGACGCAAGGAAGAAGGGAATTTGAGAACCTAGAAGAAATCCTGAAGTGATATGACATACATACTCAGAATTTTATCCCATCCAAGGGGGCATTGGTGGGCTCAACTGGTTAAGGCTCTGGGTTGTTGATCGGAGGATCGGGGTTCAAGGCCCAGCACAGCCAAGCTGCCACTGCTGGGTCCTTGAGCAAGGCCCTCAACCCTCTCTGCTCCAGGGGTGCTGTATCATAGCTCTGACCCCAATCTCCTCACTTGGGGTATGTAAAGAAAAGTAGTCTGCTGTAATGTATATGTGGTGATAATAAAGACTTTCATGCCCCCATTCTATTCTCAAAGTGCACACACACACACACACCATGAACACACACCCTGAGCAGTAGGCAGCCATTTATGCTGTGGTACCCGGGTAGCAGTTGTGGGGGGGTTCAGTGCCTTGCTCAAGGGCACCTCAGTCATGGTATTGCCGGCCAGAGACTCGAACCCACAACCTTAGGGTTTAGCAGTCAAACTCTCTAAGCATTAGGCCACGACTTCCCCCCATAGGGCGAGACAGACACTGATTTGGATGTACGCTTCGGGTTATTAACATGTTGAAAGATTAATTGAGTGAAAATCCTTGAACTCGGTGGAATTAATGATAGCATCAATCTTCACTGGAGCCTGTAGACCACACATGGCAGACTGTCCGAACTTTATTTTACTAATCGTTTAGGAAATATTTCATCTCCGTCGGTTTCCCCAAGACAACGGATGTGAAACAGACATTTGACCGAGCAACAGGTCGAAGCTGCGATTAAACGTTCCTCGGATAGCGGTCCGTCGTTACACGAAGCTTTTGCACCTGCGGTCAAAAGTGAACGAATCTTTTATGAGGTTTTTTTTTATAAGCATTAGGGAGGCTGTCTGCAATGTTTCAAGGACAATGTTACTACTATTCCTGTGCTTCAAACACTTCTCAGTGAAAACAGTGACACCCCCTGGGGTCTTCTGAGGATACGCACTCGCTTGCCCTCAGAAGACTCCAAAACACAGCTCACCGGGACCTGTTTCATCGTTTACACTCAGACGTGTAAACGACGGACGATCGTGTCGCGATTGCGCTTCCTTACGACATCCTTACGACTGTCAGGAACGCGTTAAAGCACAATTACCGTGTGACACGTGTCTCAGCCTTATGTAGGCTTGGCACCGGGCTGATCCTGATCCAAGATGAGGGGTGGATATTTCCAGGTCAGGTTGCTGGTTGGTCTTAAAATAGATCAGATCTCAGCTAGGATCTCACTGCAAGCTGAAACATGCACACATACTGCTCTGAGTGAGAAACGCAAAGTTATGTGGTCAGGATTATATTATCTTCATCGTTCCAGGAAAAATATGTACTTTTTTTTTTTATGACTGAACTTCTGGTGTAACACAGGGGTCGTTAATATGAAGCTCAGATGAAAGTAGACACTCGGGACTTTGTTAGGATTTTAAATTTTTCGTTTTTCCATTTTTCTCTAGCCTACTTAATACAAACGGTTTGTTTTATTCCACTTTAAATGGTGATATCAAACCCATTTCTGCCCTCTGAGATGCCCCAAGTTCACTTCAGCTACTAAAATCCCAACAGAGGGAAAAACAAAGGTCTGAAAGCCAACAGACGTTTTTATATCAGACTGTTTACATCGTTTAGCAGACGCGGTTACATTATCTCATTTTTTTTTTAATACAGCTGAGCAATTGAGGGTTAAGGGCCTTGCTCAGGGGCCCAACAGTGGCAGCTCCGCAGGTGGGCCTGGCTTCAAACTCACAACCTTCCGATTGGTAGCCCGACACCTTAACCACTAGGCTACCTCATGCCCCCAGCTTTTGCATCATTTATCAGATGCCCTTATCCAGAGCGATTTACATTTTTATACAACTGAGCAATTGAGGGTTAAGGGCCTTGCTCAGGGGCCCCAACAGTGGCTAGCTCGCGGGACGTAGGAATCGAACACACAACCTTCCGATTGGGAGCCCAACACCTTAACCAGTAGGCTACCACGTCCCCACATTGTTTATACTGATTTCTCGTCTCTGTCTTTTTAATAGCTTTATTGATAGACAGCCATTTTCAAAAAGCAGGTTGTTGAGATCTCACAACGTTCCTCATTCCTTAAATAATCTTAATATTAAACCACAAAAAAGGCCCAGAAAGCGCCGGTGTGTGTGTGAGGATCGAGTGTGTGATGAAAGTGACATACGGATAAGTACGGTGACCCGTACTCAGAATTCGTTCTCATTCAAAGTGCACACACGCACACACACACACACCCGGAGCAGTTGGCAGCCATTTATGCCGCGGCGCCCGGGAAGAAGATGAGGGGGGGTTCGGTGCCTTGCTCAAGGGCACCTCAGTCGTGGTATTGCCAGGCCGAGACTCGAACCCACAACCTTAGGGTTACGAGTCAAACTCTCTAACCATCAGACCACGACTTCCCCTTGACGACATGCCTTCTGAATCTCTAACTAAATGGTTTTTACTAACCGACGTGACCCCGTTCATGCCGGTTTTATTCCATTCCGTCACCAGCGTGTACTTTCGATCGTATTTATAGCAATTACCGTGATCGATAACGTAGCGTGTCCCGCCGTGCGAACACGTGACGCCGAACATCATGATCCTGGATGCACCTGCACGCCGAGGAGTCGACCTTATCACCTTATCGTCTCTAATACTATTAACCACACACAATGTTCTTTTATTGCATTTTTTTCCTTTCCTGGGACACCATTAAGAAAGGTGACTGAAAAAAAAATTCTCAATCCTTTCCTTTCTCTCATTTATCTCTCCTCCTCCTTTCTTGCCATCTCCCCATTGTGAGAAATGAAAACAATGTAGAGTATTCCAAGGCCAGACCTGGTCTACGTGGAGATAAAGTGCAGGTTTCCCAGGCTATTAGGAACAACAGTTATTTCCTTCTCCCCGGCGAGAGCGGTGCGTTCCGACTGTACGTCGTAGCTCGAGACAACAGCATCTCTTTCTCGTCTCAGAGTAGGACCGATACGGAGCGCGACCGCGTTTTTCCAAACCGCAGAACATCTCCTTGATAAGCAGACATGTTCCTGGTGCTCGTCGTGTCACTTTTACTGGCCGCTCGTCATCCGGGGAAAGCGTCCGTCCTCCGTCGTTCTGCGGAAGGACCCGACGATGCTCGATCCGCTCCGTCTATCAGGAACGACAGGTGAGGTATCATCACGTCTCTTTACCTGTAGAAATGTTCTTCAGATGTTCTTTTCAGCTCATGATGACAAATATTCAGGACTTTCAGCGTCACAATCCCATCGATACGAAGCGTCTGGTTTAGTAACGCATTTTAAGTTGGCGTAGAAGTTACTTACTGTAAAGTCTAGCTCTCTTTATTACCAGAGAATTTCCCAAATAAATCAAATCTGCTTCCGTTCGGTCGCGTCCGTGTTCGGCACCGAACGTCTTCGTCGTGTCTCGCTCCTCGGTGCTGATTAATATGAAGCTCATATGAGATCTATGAGGCTTTATAAAGTTTAAGAATACGTGTTCTGTTTTTTTTGCAATATATTCATCGAAAAGTTGTCGTTTTTTTCCCTCAGAAATGTTCGTATCTTCGGAGTAAATGTTGATATCAGACCTATTTCTGCTCTCTGAGACGCTGTAAGAGAACTCGGATTTATCTTCGACGCGGCGTAAAATTAATGCAGCGTAAAGATTAACAACTGCGGGAAAAACACACGTCTCACACCGAAGTCCGACTCGTTTTAGATCGGACTCACGGACTACTGATTAAAAACGTCCCGTGGTTTTGTTTCTGTTTTCCTCTTATAAAGGGTATTAAAGCGCACATTTTCGGTGCGTTTAACTTAACGGTTGAAGTTTGAAGGACAAATTCTTCTCAGATCTTAGAAGTGTAAGTCACTTGTGGATGTGGTAGCTCAGTGGTTAAGGTGTTGGGCTACTGATCGGAAGGTCATGGTTCGAACCCAAGGTCCACCAAGCTGCCACTGATGGGCCCCTGAGCAAGGCCCTTAACCCTCAGTTGTAAGTCACTCTGGATAAGGGTGTCTGCTAAATGCTGTAAATGTAAACTTGTACGGTCGTGATCACACGCTCCTCGAGAAACAGGTTGGCTGCGAATCGGGACGTAAGTCAAGGCCGTGTTTTCGCGAGGCGGTGATTTGTACGTGATGCTCTTATTAAAGGAGAACTTGTTCTGAGCCATAATTGGAATCCTATCACATGCTGTTCTTTCGTGGAATGAACACTATTAATCTGCCTGCAGAGACAAGTTTCACACCCACATCCTGCCCTCGGTCGCACCTGCTCGTGAACTACATACATCAGTAACGAGTTACTCACACAGAGGCTCGGAATCAGATCCTTGACGTTAGATTTTCAACGATCGTTAATTACTCGAATCGTCTTATAAGAGACACGAAAAATATCGTTCTGAGTTATCGAACTGTTTCATGGTCAGTATTGTGCGGGAATAATAAAACGATCACCCGGAGAGATTAAGTATTAGATATCCGAACGAATTCTCGACCCGGTCCCACAATAACACGCTAACTAGTACGGCTCCGTGTTCCTCAGATGCCTGGGAGATCCGGTGCAGAGCGTCCGTAAGTTCATACTGGACTCTCTGGATCTACAGACGGAGCCTCGCGTGTCTGTTCCTGGAATGGCTCAGATACGAGAGAAGTGGAGAAACCAATTCAAAGCCGCCGGAGATCCGAAGAGCCCCGAAGAGCGCCGCGCCGCAGGTGAATCCACGATCCTCACGGTTCATCTTTATTAACCGTATCTGACCGATGGGTTTATGATCTTCTGGTAGAATAAAATGTAAATATATCTGGAACTGAATCGTTTAGTGATGAAGATCACCAGCATGAACCTTTCAGCCGTTGTTTTGTTTTTTTTTTGTAGAAAACACACAACCTTCATCATCATCATCATCATCATCATCAGCCATCACCAATTCAACACACCTCCAATGTTGCAAGTTTGCCTCCCAGGTTTTCCTAAAAGGTCTGCCATTTTTTAAATTCCTAATCGGTTCTTAATAATACAAAAAAAAATAATAAATAAAAATCTGAGAAAATTCTTATGATTTATGATTATATATATATATAAAGATCCCTGACCTTAAAGCATGTGGTGATTTATTGGTTGCTGTTTTATATCCGTGTTCAGATCTGGACTGGGACGAGTGGATCATTTACCCAGAGAGCTTCACCTTCGTCCAGTGCAGCGTTTGCGTCCCTCAGCAGAATCAGCGTAGCGTGTTTAATTGCCCAGATGATGACCCTTCGCCTCTGGACGCTCCCTCACAGGTCAGTCACTCCCGACGACCGCACGGCGACACGCGAGGTCCGTTCCGTTAGCGCCGTATTTACTACGTCAGGTCTGGGGCCTTCGACGGATCGTGGACTCGACCTGCTACCAGGAATCTTTCTCGTCTGTTTGTTAAAATAAATAGAATAAAGATACGGATAGAATTAAAAAGAAAAACAGGTCTGAGTAAAGATAGTAAAGTCAGTTAAAGGGAATAGATGACCTTGTGATATTTACATGGGAACTAGGTGACACCACAGGTTGATGCGTGTAAACAGACCGTAGCCGAGCGTGCCAGTTTCCGAAGGAGGTCCGTCCGAGCGTAACGCGTGAAGCCAGGTTTATCGAATGGTTCCGAGAAACCGAGTGAACACGAGCTCGAGCTTGACATCGGGGGGAGGTAGATCGAGACAGAGGCTTTACTTACATACACTGTGTGTTGTATTGAGCTTATTATTTAAAAGAAATGTTGTAGTAAAATTTACATGTCAGATAATCGCACTGAAATGATCTTACTAAAGTATGATGATGATGATGACGATGTCTGCAGAAGCCGTGCTGCGAGGCGACCTCACGTGACCCGGTGCCCTTCCTGTACCTGGATGAAACCAGCTCTCTCGTTATCAGCTCCGTGGCCCTGAGCCGTGAGTGCGGCTGCAGCCTCGATGACCCCCAGGCCCTTTAACCGTGAAGCGGACGACGCCTCGACACCCCGACGCCTACAGTAACACGTGCCTCCCCCTACCTCTTTACGTCACACAGGTCTGTCACGGGTCACGTCATCGTTACGTACCGATCCCGCGACGGCTTCTTCGCGTATGTGTTTATTATCATTA
>NC_062538.1:21374555-21397055 GCF_022655615.1 Tachysurus fulvidraco
CCGAGCTGCAGGTAAACACACGAATACAAAACGTGTGAAATCTGCTTTTGTGTAACTTTATACCTTTATTAGAAAGATCTTAAACACGACTGACTTACGTTCTGGTCCTTGTTGAAGTAAAACTAATGACATTAAGAAATAAACTGGTCATTTATTTGTTTGTTTGTTTGATTGCATTATTTTGCTAATCATTACTACTGCACGATCATAAACACGACACTAGTGCCCTCTACTGGTCATGTGTCATGTCTGCACTTTCATCTCTCTCTCTCTCTCTCTCTCTCTCTCTCTCTCTCTCTCTCTCTCTCTCACACACACACACACACACACACACACACACACACACACACACTGTTTCTCTCTCTCTTTCACTCTCTCTCTCTCGCTCTCACTTTCCATTGAGTACTTAGGAAACTGCACTTCTGCACTTTTTGCCTCTTATCAGTTAAATGAAACTCTTTCAGTATCTATAAATGCTCACAGATTGTCAGTGCTCATCGTGTCAAGCTGATCTGATCTCACTGTTGCTTTCATTTCATGATCATTCTTTATTTAATCAGGATTTGTTTCTTGAGTTAATCTTATGTTAGTCTTCACACTTTATTCCTCCTGACACCAAAGCCTCTGTGCTGGGGACGGCTAATCTGTGTTCATCTGTTGCTGTGGGTCTCAAACACACACACAAGCTGTGTGTGTATACTAGGGCTGGCTCCAGTCCTGAAAGAGTCAGGATTTGAGACTCTGAGCTGCATGGGGGATGTGAGGAATGATGAGGGATCCAAACACACACACACACACACACACACACACACACACACACACACACACACACACACACACACACACAAAGCTGGTTTGCAGTCTGTTGTTATTTGTAATCCCTGCCATCATTAAAGGAACTGCACAGTTATCAGCCAAGATATCTTGGTGCCAAAAGTTTTGCACAGGACTAAGAGAACCTAAATGGTCACATGCTCACTTCAGAACACAAAGCATTGTGCCTTGTTGTCTGTGTACATATGAAGATACAGAACAATGTCTCCTGTGTCTCTTTAACAAGGAGTCAAACCTCTACGTGGCTTTAAAAGTGACTTCTTCTCTTTCAGGAAGTGGAACTCAACATTGTCCTCTTCCATCTTTAGCTAAATATTTAGAAATGTCACGGTACAGATCGGACTTATCCCAAGTCCTAGAGCTCCTCAGTACTGCTGAGTTTGGTGTTTGTCCGTCTTTAGTAAACAGTTAAGCTCATGAGTTGATTAGCTGTTTGTTAACTCAGACAAAATAAACACAGAATTAGTGAATCTCTTTAGACCCAGAGTCTAACACCTCATGCTGGTGGGAGTGGGTGTGGTGTGATGTGGAGCTGTTGGGAATAAACAACAAACACTAATGTCCTCGTGAGTGAGTGTGTGTGTGTGCGTGAGTGAGTCAGTAAGTGAGTGTGAGTGAGTGAGTAAGTAAGTGTGTGAATGAGTGAGTGAGTGAGTAAGTGAGTGTGAGTGAGTGAGTGTGTGTGTGAGTGAGTGAGTGAGTGAGTGTGAGTGAGTGAGTGTGTGTGAGTGAGTGTGAGTGAGCGAGCGAGTGAGTGTGAGAGTGTGTGAGTGAGTAAGTGTGTGAGTGAGCGAGCGAGCGAGTGTGAGAGTGTGTGAGTGAGTAAGTAAGTGTTTGAGTGAGTGAGTGTGTGAGTGAGCGTGTGAGTGTGTGAGTGAGTGAGTGCGTGAGTGAGTGAGTGAGTGAGTGAGTGAGTGAGTGCGTGAGTGAGTGAGTGAGTGTGTGAGTGAGTGAGTGAGTGAGTGAGTGAGTGAGTGAATAAACGAGTGTACCTGTTCCCTCATACGTGCCAGCCGTCCGTGGACTTTGCCTCCCTAAGAGCTGAGTTCTTATCTGTTCCAGACCTTTGTCAACACAGCACAATTGTCAGTAAGGATAATGTGAAATACGACTGTGATACTTTCTCCACTGTGGGTTCATCTCTTGGTGACTATTTTGGAAACACACTATCATGTGTCTAGTCGTTAACGGTGCGGCACTCGAAACTGCTACATAATAACACTTGAATTGTCGACAATTACAGACACATTATCACTTACCGTCGGAGCCTGACATTTATTTGTATTCTTTTATTTCAAATGTGGCCATTAAGCGTGTAGCTGAAAACAGGCCGCAGCCCTGAAGCTCTTTTATCAGCATGCGAAAGATGTTTTCTGGGAGACGTGCAGCTGATTGCTGGATGGATTGAAGTGCAAAGAGTGCTCCTGGAGTCCAGGGTTGCTCATGTAGCTCTTTTCCCTAGCATGACCTTTTCATGTATTGATGATGCACAGCGTAGCGTAATCCGTTAGCTGGAAACAGCACACGTGTCTCGGGAATGTTATTAGCTGCTAAAGAGTCTAGCTTTTTTTTATTTTTTTTATTAGTGTTTAGCAGAATACTAGCGATTAGCATTCTTGGCTGTAGATAGTTAAGCTACTTTTCACATGTAGTTTGTAAAGTAAGCCTCTCGCATGACCTAATTTCTTTTGGATATGAGAGAAAGTGTGTTGTTAGAATGTCGACTTTTATGTGAAAATAATGCATGAATACTTGGAGCAGAAGCTAGCGTAGTAGCCTAGGGTACATCGTTCTCATGTCTTTATGGGTTTTCTCCACGATACCTGTTCCTCTATAGCCTAAAAATATAACAGTAGGTGGACTGGTTATTCTAAACGACCCCGGGTGTGAATCAGCATGTAGAAAAGTGTGTGTGTCACATCCAGGATGTATTCCTGCGTTATACCAGCACTGTCTCTAGTCTTGGAAGCTAAAGATCGGTACATTTTATAGCCAAGACTGGGCTTTTTTTAACAGGAAGAGGCAATTTCCTTGACCGAACACAAACATGCTAAGATCTAATCAGAATGCAACATTCGACCCACTGAAGGTTGTGGCCAGAAAAGTGTACAGAATGTTTCCCACAGGCAGAGAACCTGAAGCTGGGGCGAGCGTTACGCCGACCCGGATACACCTCGGTATCTTTACTATTAACTAATTCATAGTGATATGCGATTAAGAGTCACGCTAACACGAGCTACCACGTTACGGTTCATATAACCGGACACCATTTGTGTTTGCAGCTCAACAGAACCATCTCCAGGAGCAAACCATAATAGGCAAAGCCCCCAACACAAACCCCCACCCCCATGTAGTATCCATGTTGCTTTTATCCCAAAATAAATTATGGACTGTACTAAATAATGCAAGCCTGTATTTACATGCACATACAGTAGTTACACTGAAGACTGTTGTTGTCATCTAACTGTTGTTGTCATCTAATCTGTTTACCACATGCATGTAAAATATTTACTCTGACCAAAAAAAAAAGGGGGCATTATTAATGATCATATCGTCCCAGATACTCTTTAAATGCACGATGCAATAACTGCACGTCAGATACATTTGTTTGTAAACGTGAACGTCACGTTTTCAACAGGACTTTTCTAGTTCACTCACGCACGCGCACCCCCTCTGTAATATTTTGGCACGCTCTTTCAGAATAACATGCCCATAATAGGATCCAAGCGACCGTACCATTTCTGACTCAGTCTCGGGGGTGAACATCTGGAGCTTTCTAGCGTGACACGACACTATAATACGAGAGCTGACGTTTTCTGAATATCACGTCGCGACGACAAAGCTCGTTTTCGTCTTCTTGAGTATTTTCCGAGCGTGTTTACGTCGTATAAATCGTGTTTGTATCAGTCGATACGATTTCGAGCACCCCTCCGGAAGCGTGGACGACTCGGATGGTTCGTCCTGTGAGTCCAGGGATCGAGCTCCTAGCCGTTCGAGCTACAATAAGTTGTGAACTATGAAACGGTCGCTGCGACTTTCGGCGTTTATTAGATGATTAAATCTGTCGATTCTAACGCCATGTAAGATAACGGGGTTTGTACGGAGAAGTGCCAAGAAGCTCAATGGCGATCTACAACTTCACATCAGGCTCGTAATCTTTGTCAGCGTCGCACTAATGGCTGCTCAGTCAAGGTAAGTAGTTTACAGCCATTAGCCAGGTTTAATCCAGCTGTTACACACAAGTGACATTCTGTCTGAGGGGAAGTTTTAAATACGGTTTGTTCAGAAAAGACACGAAAAATCCACCAGCTGGGGTTTAACCTAAACGTTTTGTGCTGTTTATTATAAACCCGAGGCTTTAAAACAGAATCCTGATGAGTTTATTATCATTTTTATTCATTTTATTATTAAGATGATGAAGATGAAGATGAAGATGCTGGTGGTGGTGGTTGTAATCTATTTTTAAAATAAATAAATAATTAAAGTTCATCGTTTTTAATAAGACAGTGGAAAAGCCCTGCTGGTCATTTGTCAGACTGGTGGCTTGGTCTTTGCTCTGTACAGCTTTTACTGTGACTTGTTTATTGTGGACTTTACAGTAAACATCCAGAATTTTATTTATTTTATAATTTATTCTATTTATTTATTTGTTTTCCTTTGTTTGTTTTTTTATTTGATTATTTATTTATTTTATTGAATTTAATTTTATTCTATTTATTTGTTCATTTATTTTATTTTTTATTTATTAATTTCATCTATTTAATTTTATATTCAATTCTATTCTATTTATTTACTATTTGTTTGTTTTTTTCTATTTTATTTTTTATTTATATTTTATATCATATTTATTTATTTATATTCAATTTTATTCTATTTATTATTCTATTATTTTATTTATTTTTATTTTATTCTGTTCTATATTATTTATTTAAATGTATTCTATTTATGATTTTATTTATTTACTTTTATATTTTATTCTATTATTTATTTATTTGTTTGTTTTATTTTATTTTATATTTTATTTCATTTAATAAAAGTCTGGGATTACTTCGAGCACTTTGAGTGTTTGCTGAGCGAAGGACTAATTTCGGGCTTCAACTCAGAAAAAATAAATAAATAAAAATGATCTATAAAATAGCCATAAGGGTTTGGAGAAAACTAGTGTTTTTTGGGTTAATCGGTAAAGCCGGTGATATTAATCGACCATTTAAAGGTGTCAGAATTTCCATTTTGTAGGAAATTTCTGTTTATTAAATCAGTTTATTAATTAATATATTTTTTTTCACATCTTTTAGCTTCCAGCTTTAAACCTGGTCTCAATCCATAATCCTGGTTTACACGACTGACGCGTTGCTGTTCGGGAAGAAATTTCACTTAAAATAAATAAATAAATAAATCTGTCACTTTAAACATCGAGTCCGTGACAGAATCTCGCTCGAATTTCAAATCCGGGAATCGGATCCGACTCCTTCTGATGTTCACTTGTTTTCTGTAACACGTACGGCTCTGTGTAGCATGAACGCTAAGAATAAAGCGATCTGTTGTTCGCTTTATTTAACAAAGAACAAACTCTTGAATAAGAGGAAGAAAATTCTTTGTACTGTTCGGAAAAAAACAAGCTCTTGGAAATCAGCGCGTCTCACCGTGTTGTTTTAACGCTGGACATAATTTCCGGGTGGGACGTGTCACGTAAAATGCTGCACGATTTGTAAAATCAGGTATTTTGCTCGATAATTTACTTCTTGTTCTGTATCGTTGAGCTCTTTAACGAAGATTCCAGAACTTTCCATAACCAAATCATTCAATACAAACACTTGAATTGTCTCTGCGGCATTTTTTTTTTTAATGGCGTTTAAGGTCGTCCTCTTTTAAAATGCAAATGCGCAAACAAATACAGGGCCGGGTCGGAGAGCATGATATGAGGCTTGGTTGTCATACCTCAGATTTATCGTCGACTTCGACCTTCCCGACCTCAGAGATCAGATTCTAAAGTTGGAGGATCCGATCTCAACAGGAGCTGCTTTCTGACGTTCGGTCGAGGATCGAGAAGTCGTCCAGGAGTCCGAGTTCAGCGCGTGTGCCAACATGGCTGCCTGCAGCATCAACAGTAAACAAAGCGGTGTTTCTTTACTTTCGAGTGAGTTACGCTGCAGATCCTAGTGTTTGCTTTGGATCAGTCAGGAGGAAAAGGTACGCACGTCACAGTTAGCTAGATTCTTCCTTATAAACAAACACGACGATCGTAGCAGCTTCTGGGTGTTTATTTTTATGAGGTTCACGTTCCCATGTTTAAGTTGATTCGGGTGCAGCGTCAATCCTCACTGCGTCTCCTTCACTGAGGTCTGGTAGCGATGCAGCAGCGCTTTAGTCCTTTATCCTGTCCAGCTGTCTCACGTTCTCGTTAACAACACCGTCAATACCGTCGTCTCGTAGGCGGCTGACTTACCGAGCCGAGTCACGTCGTAGCCGCGTTGCGTTCTGGGACTTTGAGTCCTGAATTTGTCTCAGTTTTCAGTTGATTTCTCATTAGTATAGCGGTTAATTGTGGAAAATGGGAAGAAACCGAGAAGAGATGTTTTTTTTTGTGTGATTTTAAGAGGATCAGTGTTTGAATTTCTATTTGTGATCGTTAGGGTTTTCTCTTGTTAATAAACAACGTCGTTACTACGGTAGCATTAACGACGTCCTCACAGGAACGATGAAAAAGTCACAGAATCGCTGAATCGATATAAACACGAAGGTGGTGTTTATTTTAGACTCGAGAAAAGCCCAGACGCGTGTAATATTTTTACCCAGATAAACATGTTTAAGTGTAGAGTTTACAGCTGGCTGACTTGGGCCTGAGCCACAGTCGTGTGTGTGTGTGTGTGTGTGTGTGTGGGTGAGAGTGAGAGACGGAGAGGCGTGTGTGTGTGTGTGTGTTGGGCAACACTAAAAACACACACACAAGTGTTATCACGTATCACAGATTCAGGGCAAAGAGAAGGGACTTATTTATTTACTTATTTATTTATTTTTGCTCGTTCTGGTTATGAGTAAGAGTGAATTTCCTCCTCAGCTGAGCCACCTGTCACCATCAGCTCACACCAGAATCGTGCGCACCTCAGAAAGTACAGACAGGATTGATTTTTTAGATCTCTATTTCTCTATAAGAAGGCATTAATGTTCATCCAGCAGTTTCTCCTTTCTCTCTTTGCTCCACGATGGAACTGTTCAGCTGCCGCTGCTGCAGTGAGAAAACACGACGAGGCGAGTTCTCCCGCGCCGCCGTGAACCCTGCGGCTCCTCGACGGCGATGCTACGCCGCGCGTTACTGAAGAAAAGACAGAAGGGTTTATTGTGTAAAGCTAAGAGAGAGAAAATCGATTCTCGGACGTCGTAAAACGTCCCGAAAAACATCGCTCCGTGCTTCAGAGAGTGTTTGTTTGATGTGATGAATCCCGGCTTCCGATTGGTCGGAATTGGTATCTGTGACGATAACGTGAGGGAACTTGTAGTGCGATGTAACATAGTTCTGATTATGTAAGGACAACGTTTAAGGAAGGAGTCTCCGGTTTCAGGACTTCTTTCAGCTGACTTGTTGAAATCACCAGCACAGATCTCCTCCCGCTGAAGACACGTGTAACGACTTTCTCTGATGTCGTACTCGGCGCTCGGACTGAACACGTGTCGTGATGTCACACGATGCGTCTCGGAACAAATCTGTGGATATTTTGGAAGGAAAAAACAAAACAAAAAACTTTCCTTTAATTTAGTTGTGAGGTTTAGTTGAATGATGTGTGTGTGTGTGTGTGTGTGTGTGTGTGTGTGAGAGAGAGAGAGAGATGTGTGTGTTTGTGTGTGAGAGAGAGAGAGATATGTGTGTGTTTGTGTGTGAGAGAGAGAGAGATGTGTGTGTGTGTGTGTGTGTGTGTGTGAGGGAGAGAGGTGTGTGTGTGTGAGGGAGAGAGAGGTGTGTGTGTGTAAGGGAGAGAGATGTGTGTGTGTATGTGTGTGTGAGGGGAAAAAGAGAAAGATGTGTGTGTGTTGTTTGTTTGGCTGCAGGTATCCGTGAACTCTCGGTGACCTCACTTACTATTCGTTAATCCTTTCTTCCTGAAAAAGACAGAGGTGAGCACCTTGACCAACTGAGCAAGGTGTGTGTGTGTGTCTGAGAGAGGGAGAGAGGTGTGTGTGTCAGAGAGAGTGATAGGGAGGTCTGTGTGTGTCTGAAAGAGAGAGGGAGAGAGGTGTGTGTGTGTGTGTGTGTGTCAGAGAGAGAGAGAGAGAGAGAGAGAGAGAGAGAGAGAGAGAGAGGGAGGGAGGTGTGTGTGTATCTGAGAGTGAGAGGTGTGTGTGTGGGTGTGTGTGTGTGTTTCAGATTGGATTACACACACGACTCAGGATTACTTTCCTCCTGCAGAAGTGTGTGAGCGCACGTTCCTTCTCCAGTCTTTCTCCATGTTGTAGTGGAACAATGAGCTTTTTGAGCTCTTTTGTTATTCTGTGAGGAATTCCTCTTAAACAGCCGCCGTTTACGTGTCGTGTTTGTAAACAGACAGAGAAGTGGAATGTGCCGCTTTTTATCCACCTTAACGAACGAAGACGCATTCTTACGGACGAAGAGCGCAGCATCCGGAGCGCAGATCCTGTAAATAACACATTGTCACTCGGCGTCGGTCAGCGTCTGACTCGTGTCCGATACGGACTGTTTACATCACAGCGCTGATGAATCGTCTGCTCTGATTGGTCAGGTGGTGTTGACCGATCCTCTACATAACGCATGACGTGTCGTGGTGCCGGTCCGAGGTAAAGCCGGAGCGTTAAGAGGTTCCGCTTTTTGCGGTTTCTTTCTTAGCACGAGAAGTTGCGACGTCGTGTTGGTGAACGGACGACGGTTTATCGCCGCTGTAACGTAAGAGAGATCAAGCGCAAACTTTTCCTGGATGTAAACGGTCAAAAAAAAAAAACTCGACCAATTGGAGAAAGGAAAAAAATGATGTCGATTTTAGTGAACTTGGCTGTAACCATGGAAACAAACAAACGGCTGTGGTTCAAGGGGAATAAACATTATTGTGGAAAAAGTTCACTTCACGTCACGCTAATGTGCTGATTATTTTCCTCCATCACACCTGCTCCATGTTGTAGTCCTTACATACAGAGAAAAAACTTACACAGGGTTTTATTAGGCTAGTAAAATGTCTTTCTGTCCTTACATCTGTCCTTTGTTTTATCTGCTTTGCTCTCTCTCTCTTGCTCTGTCTCTGTCTCTCTTGCTCTGTCTCTGTCTCTCTCTTTCTCTCTCTATTTTTATATTTCTCTCTCTCTCTCTCTCACACACACACACACACACACACACACACACACACACACACACACACACACACACACACACACACACACACATCCTTCCTCTCTCTTTTTCTGTTTCTCTCCTGTCTGTCTCTCTCTCTCTCTCTCTCTCTCTCTTCCTTCTGTTTCTGTCTCTCTTTCTGTCTCTCTTGCTATATCTCTCTTTCTCACACACACACACACCCTTCCTCCCTCTCTTTTCTGTTGCTGTCTCTCTTTGTCTCTCTCTCTTTCTCTCTCTGTCTCTATATCTCTCTCTCTGTCACACACACACACACACACACACACACCCTTCCTCCCTCTCTCCCTACCTCTCTCTCTCTCTTTCTGTCTCTGGCGCGCACACACACACACACACACACACACACACACACACACACACACACCCTCTCCCTCCCTCCCTCTCACTCTGACAGAGACAGAATGTCCTGAACTTAAGTACGTTCTGCATTCAGAGCAACTAGGCCACAGAGATCCATGAGCCTATAACAGGATGTAGCTAATCCTACAGTAACAGCAGAAATCGAACCCAGGACAATGTCTTCTCCTTCTTTTTTTCTTCTTCTCTTCCTCATCCTTTTTCTCCCTTTTTTTTCTCCTTCTTATTCTTTCTTTTTATTGATCATTATTAACCGCTAGAGTTTCGGTACAGATTCTCACCAGGCCTCTGATTTACATGCTTTATTGTGCTGCATTTCTCCATGCAAATGCATCCAGACTGCGGCACTTAAGCAGACGTCCCGAGCGTCTCGTCTGTTTTCCCACGCTCCTCGCTCTGTTATGTAATAATTATTTGTCGTTCCATTACTCCATCACACTCTTCACGATTACTCTCGAACTCAATCCAGATCGGAATTTTCCCCTTCGCGAGATTCTTTGTAAAAGTATCGGCATGGTGACGAACATGTAGATAATCAGCTGTGAGAGCTTTTTCTCATCGATGTAGCGCTTAGCAGTAATCCTGACTGAGCGCTAGCAACCAAAATGTCACAAAGTAGACAAATAGATCAAATCCTAACCTCCTCAGTGAGTGTTTTCCCTTTTCCTTTATCGCGATGTAAAGATTTGTGAAGTTAAAGATGATAATAAAGGCTTAAAACTGATATGAACGTGCCTTTACATTAGCAAGCGATAAGTCTCTCAGGCTACTTCTAGTTATATCTTGGCCAATGCTAATGTTGACATTTGGGTATCTATGGCTAGCTATGAGTTGCTATATGAGTAGCTATGGCTAGCTATGAGTTGCTATATGGGTAAATAAGGCTATCTGTGTGTAGCTGTGGGTAGCTATGAATTGGTATTTGAGTAGTTATGCGTAGTTGTGAGTAGCTATGTGTAGCTATGCATTGGTGTATATGAGTAGCTATGTGTAGCTATGGCTATCTGTGGGTAGCTATGAGTTGCCATATGAGTAGCTAAGGGTGACTAAGGCTATCTGTGTGTAGGTGTGGGTATCTGGGGTTAGGTGTGGGTATCTGGGATTAGGTGTGGGTATCTGGGGGTAGGTGTGGGTATCTGGGGGTAGGTGTGGGTATCTGGGGGTAGGTGTGAGTTGCCATATGAGTAGCTAAGGGTGACTAAGGCTATCTGTGTGTAGGTGTGGGTATCTGGGGGTAGGTGTGGGTATCTGGGGGTAGGTGTGGGTATCTGGGGGTAGGTGTGGGTATCTGGGGGTAGGTGTGAGTTGCCATATGAGTAGCTAAGGGTGACTAAGGCTATCTGTGTGTAGGTGTGGGTATCTGTGTGTAGGTGTGGGTATCTGTGTGTAGGTGTGGGTATCTGTGTGTAGGTGTGGGTATCTGTGTGTAGGTGTGTGTGTAGCTGGGGGTATCTGGAGGTATCTTGGGGTAGCTGTGTGTAACTGGGGGTAGCTGTGTGTAACTGGGGGTAGCTGTGTGTAACTGGGGGTAGCTGTGTGTAACTGGGGGTAGCTGTGGGTAGCCCCGTGTTCCTATGAGTAACTAAGGCTAAGACATTAAAGCAGTAAATCAGTAACTTTGGTTGTTCAATTTCCATACTGCATTAGTAATGATTAGCAAATTAGCATTAGCAAATGAATACTTTCTAGAGTCTCAAAAAAATCTCTGCTACTTCCTTCCGAGCTTTATTTATTTTTATTTTTGGTAAAGTGCCTACATGTATAACACGGGGAGAGAAAGTGAAAGGGTTCTAGAGGGTTTCCTGATTCGGAAAAAAACCTACAGACACCGAAGACAACTTCCATGAACGTTAAAGGTTAAATATTAAACGTCTTCTTACAGGAAACTTCATCACAACGATTAGCCTAAGCCCAAGTAAGCGCCGTTACCATAGAAACACTAAGTATTAGCACCAGAACGTCACTGTAATATATATATATATATATATATATATATAAACCATGAGCTGCTCTGCTGTTACTCTTATTTTCTTTCTTTTGCTGACTTTTCATTAGACATCGGTTAAACGACCCGCTCCCAAGATACACGGCATATAAACACTTTTTATTTAAGGTATTAAATGGGTTCAGTAAAAGGTTGATGTTTAGGACCTCGTGGACCCGCAGATTCATGGATATCGCTTTTAGCCGCTACTCTGTACGAGTCCAGACACGTTCCACCCGAGCTTCATAGGAACGACTCAGAATCGAACACATCTTTAGAGGGTTATAAAGAAGATCCAGCAAAAAAAACAACAACTTTTTTTGCTTCAATAGTTTCAGTGAATTTCTAGTTTCAGTCCTTTGTATTGGTGGTGGTTTGTTAGCAGAGATAATTACGAGATCTCATGTATTTGTTAAGGGATTAGCACATAACTAACTGGTTTTTTTTTCCAAGTAATTTAAATAGCATTTCTGCTGCTAACATTACAAGATTTGAGATCAGAGAGGTAAAAAAAAAAGTCGTATTTTTCATTTTGCAATTAAAGCAACTAAAAGGAATGATTTAAACCTAAACATTGTGTTTATTTAAACAGTTTGTGCTGCTGTTGTGCTAGCTAACATCACACAATTTGAAATACTAGTAACGCTGTTATTTCTAGCCTCCGCTAACGTTTTCCGACGTTCGCTTTTTTTCTCCGCGAAAGCCGCGACGTACAATCGTTCTCTCTCTCTCTCTCTTTTTTTTTTTTAAATTGGTGCTAATGAGTTCATACTTTCGATCTGTGACTCTGGTTCTTATTTATGCAAAATATTTACCCGAGGAAACGATTTCAGTATTTTCCCACATGTCCGCTTGAGAAAGTTAAACAGATCGGAATTTTATTCTCTTTTCCTTTCGAGATTATACACGTATACGTATCGGTTATTTGTCCAAGCTTTGTAACTCCGGATCTAAGCCGAAGCGTTGGAGCCGGCTTTAGCGCGTGAACTCTATTCCGGTTTCAGTCGCTTTTTAAGAACGGACATCGATCATAGCAACGAAATGCAATGAATGACGATGTTAAGACGGCGTGTCGGTTCATCTTTTTTTTTTTCTTCTCTATGGTGAAGTGAAAATTTGCATGGGATCGCGTATTTGTTTATTCAGATAGACGTACCGAAAAGCGCCCACACACACCGCCCTGGCGTCCTTTTTTCTGCTGCAGCCAGAATTATGGCCTCCCGCCGCTCTACTGCGGCAACAAGGGGGAAAAATATGCACGAGAGTGTGAGTGAATGAGTGTAAATAAAGGAGAGGGAGTGTGGGGTCTGAGAGGGTTATGTTCCAAACTTTACTGTGTGCTCCTCGGTGTGTGATTTAACGAACGCTTTTGTCACGCCGCGCGTTACGTCTGATCCGGGACGGCTCTACGGTTTCCACGGCAGCGCGGGGCCCGGGGTCAAGGAGGTCACAGAGGTGACGTTTTGCCAGAACGAGAGCTCAGCGGATCGTTCGGGCTTCAGACGGATAGGACAGGAATCGGATTTTTCCGAAAGATTAAAAAAAAAACTCATCTCGGAAATCGGAACCGCTTCCGAGAACCATTCGGTTTCCTCCTTTATCTGAAGCGAACGCAAATGTTTACTCCGTTAATATTATTCACAAACACAGAGAATAAAGAAGCGCAGCTAGCTGCCCAGATGTTTTTGTTTTTTTTAACAAGCAAAGTTACTGTTTTGCGTTATTTAAATAAAATGATGTTTTTTTTTCTTGTTCATGAACAGTTTTACGTATCTGTTCTTTCTCTGCATTCATTTCTAATAAAACCTCTCGACTGTTGCTCCGAAAGCAGCACGTTTGAGCTCAAACCCAGAACCCTTGAACCCTGAAAGCGCCCCATGCAGCTTTTTAGCTGTTTTTATAGATCACGTTGTTCTGTCTTTCTGTGTTTATGTTTAAACGAATCCGTGTCGTGCATCTGGCCCGGTGCCAGTTGCAGAATTCAGGGCCAGATGTTGTGTGTGTGTTTTGTGTGTGTGTGTGTTGTGTTACCGTGTCCCCTGCGGATCCTCGGTCTGATCACACCTGTCCTCATCCCTCCACCCTAAAGATATCTTATCTGGAACGTGAACTTGGACAAATACAGACGACAGATTGTCCAGTACAGCGGCGTAAATACACGGCGCGTGTGTGAGTTTGTCTTTATACACGTCCGTGCAGTCGAGCGCTCACTGGGTCGGTCCTTATTTTCTCGTACTCCTGTTATTTTATTTTCCGGATTCGACTCTCGCTACGCTCGGCCCGGTCGCAGCGCCGTAGTGATTACACAATGACCTTGTCTGAATGACGTCACGCTGTGGAGTTTTCAGTGGAAAGATTGCACTTGGCAGTCTGCGAAGCATGAGTAACTTCTTCACCGTTACGTCCACTGACTCACACTGACTCACCGAAAGGTCACACAGCTAATACCAGCCTTTTCCTTCGTCCTTCATCTCACTGAACAAAACCCTCAAATAACCATTTTTATCATCCACATCACATACAGGAGCACTTGGCAAAGCTTCACCACACTTTCTTCTGTGAGGAAGCAGTCCTTCGTCTTCTCCCAGTTAATTCCCAGTTTGCCAATTTTCACCCAGCAGCCTGCTTTCCCCCGTCACACCACAGCTAGCATGTACATGAGGGATCTTCTGCATACAAGCTCACACATTAACTATTATTTATCGCTTTGATTGACAGGAGGAATCCTACCGACTCAGAGACTCAGAGAACATGACCGGTTTAACCCCATTTGGTTACTGGAAACAAATATTAGTTGCATCATCGCTCTCTTCCTGTCGATAGAGTCGAGGGTTGAATCACATTCAGCGCAGTTAAAAACCTGTCCGAGTTTCTAAAGAAAACAAAAACTAAACCTGCAACAAATTCTTGGGTAACCGTGTCGGATTCCGGCGCAAAGAAAAGTAACCGGCGGAATATAAAATAACGTAATTAACCGTCGCTAACAAATTTTATTGAATTATTTAATTTAATTTAATTTATCAAAGAACGGTGAGTCGGCGTTCTTTTTTTTTTTATGTAATATTTTGTTACGATACAGCAGATACACGCATCGTTCTATCACCAACCTCTTTTTTTAACGTTCAATACAGGTTCAGTTCTGACCGCTACAAAGTGCTGACGCTGGAGACTCCTTCCATAAATGTTACTTAAACATCTACTAACAGAAAACCCCCATAAAAACAAATAAAACAAAAAGAGAAATCTGTTCATCATTTATCACTCGAACTGTAATTACTGTCGATCCTTTTTCCCTGTCGAACGAGACGTTCCGTCTGTACAGCCATCGGACCAGCGAAAGATCTCGAAACGTCGTTTGCTCGTCTCCTCTCTATAAAGCTCCTGTGGTTTAACATCTGCTAATGTTTGCTCTTTTTTTGTGTGTGGGTTGATGTACACAGCGTACGCGAAGAACTGGACGTCCTGCGGAGGAAAGAATGGGCACGGAGGAACCAGGAAACCCAGCAGGATAAGGAGCTGTACCAGGAGAGTACGCCGCTCTTCAGGGAGCCTTACAAGGTGAACTTCAATCAGTCAGCAGTCGAGTTAATACCGGTCGTAGTTCGATACGCACCGCCTGTGTCATGAGCGGCGTATTGAATTAATAAGCTAAGCTTGTTGCAGGACAGATTTAAAAAAAAACTTATAAAAAGCTTCACAGACAAACAAAATCGACTGGAAGTGGAAGCTAACGTCCTGTTAAAAAAAAAACGTCTAGTTCGCCTTCATTAGCATTATTCAACGTCGTCGTCCGCTAGATAACTAACCACCAACCGAATGCTGTGGGATGTTGGGAAATGTTTAAAAAAATCAGAGGAGCTGCTAATTATTATTAAAAAAAATAGTATTGACAAAAATGGAGGAGCTGCTTAGAACATCCGTCTAACACCAACATGTCCTGAGGTAAAAGTTGTGGTAAAAAGTAAAAAAAAAAAAACCAACTGCCTGCTTAATTTTTTTTTTCCTTTTCAAACATCACAGTTTTGTCGATTGTTAAAACTAGACGGTCGGTCGAGTCGCCGAGTCAGAAATGAATATCGTACCTAGTCGAACGATCTCGCCTGACGTTGGGCGGAGACTAAATAAAACAGATTTTTACTTTCACACCGGGAATCTGAGCTGGGACGATCCGAGAGTTGTTGCTCGAGGGGGAATCCATGTTCGGTTAGTTCAGCTTCCCAGCTAGGTGTCCTTTCTTTAGAGATTCTGCCCCGAGGTGTGTCCCGTTCAGGGCAGTTCGGATGCACGGCAGGGCAGGTTCGTTTGCCTTTAAAGTTAAAATCTCCGAAAGTCAGTCTAACATCTGCAGACGTGGATCGAGAAGCCCTGAGGGTGCTGCTGGTTGAGATGAACACGGACACACGCGCGCACGCATATACGAATGCAGAAGCGAGGGTTTTAATGAGGCCCCTTGGAGCTTCTTTGTCGAGGCTTCAGGGTGAGACCGAGGATTGAATGACTACCGGATTCTCGAGAGATAAAAACAGAGACGGAGAGAGAAAGAGGCAGAAGGAGGAAAGGTGAGGGTGCCTTTTTTTTCTTCTAAAAGTAGGCCGGTGAGCCGTCTGTCTTCTCTTCTACTCCCATCAGACACCCATCTGCTCCCACAGCTCGTTATCTGGCTACGGCAGTTAATTAGGCTCTTTGGAGAACAGGAGGTGGAGGAGATGGGGGGGAAGAAAGATGAGATTTTTTTTTTTTCTTATTTAGTGTGAAGAGACAGACAGCCTATTAGTCAAAGTGTCTACTACCCGAGACAGGAAGGGAAAGGAAAATAGATGGCGTTTGATGTCAGTCTTTGTGACGTGTCGTCTCTTGTATCGGTCAGGAGTAGTTCCGTTCTGTTGTCTGTCAGTCGACAACACGCGCATTCATGCCTTAACACGCAAACAGCGGATCGGATCGAAAAATATGAGGACGACAGCGACGAGAAAACATCTTTTAGTGTCAAGAAAGCTAGTAAAGTAAAGTGGAAGTCTCGGTTCACACGGAGGGTTCTAGACCATGTTTAAGGGAAGGGCATATGTTCAGTAGTAGCTCAGCGGGTAAGGTACGGTAATGACGACCCTTAATCCCTCGATCGCTTAGTCGTAACACGACCGTATTTAGTTATAGTTGTTTTTATTTCTATATCGTAAAAGCACCACTCAAGAACGAAAAGCAAAGCCGTTATTCAGTATATCCTAAACCGCCAAAGTCCTCAAGAAGCCAGTGTAGAACAAACATTGAGCTATTCAGGACTGTCTCTGGGAAACGCTCAGCTGTGTTTATACATCCACCCTCCCCGTGCCGCCAGAGCAACCTGCCTTATAGACGTCGTTAGCGTCCTGTTGTCCGCAGGCCAGAGAGAGAGAGCACTTCAGTGTACTCAGTGGCGCACGGGCAACAGTCGAACATCCACTTCAAACGTGTTCGGTCATTAAATATGTCAGCTGGGCCCTTTTAAGCTTTTCAGAATATACTGTAGGTTCCATGCTACGTTAGCTGTCATTTACATGCCTGGATTCCAGATCTTGCTCGAGTAAGCGTTTCTCGGTCCCATGCAAAAGAGCATGGCTGTGTTTCTGCAACTCATCCACACCAGCGATTTTATTGTTGTGCACCGTATGCTGTTATTGCAGTCTTCAGCACACATCCTGGCCTATCATTTGGTCTGGCAGAGCTTTATAACAAACACACTTTAAAGATGGTAGATAAGGATGTTCTGCTGAGGTCTGCTTGTTGACAGTACAGGATGTCGTTAGCTGCAGAATAAGCCTGCAGAGATTTGAGAAAAAAATAAACTGGGATTTTAACGTCCATGTCTGTGAGTCGCTACACAAGCAAACGGTGCCTTAAAAGGTCAGATTCGACGGATGCCGTAAACAATGACGCATGCTGTTATGGATACGGCCATGACGGAAGTATTAGCGGAAAGGTTAGATATAGATACTAGGTAAAATATCCCAACACACGGAGTAAAGATTATATAATGACATGGGTTATTCTTTATAACTGTATAATGACTCACACACAGAGATTTACCCTGTGCGGAACTCTGTCTATTTTTTCCTAGACAAACAAAGGCGATGAACTGTCCAGCCGCATCCAGAGGATGCTCGGTAATTACGAGGACGGGAACAACTTCCAGTATAACCAGTATGAAGGGATACCCAGGGATCGACCCCCTTCATCATCGCACGGACGTCCGGGTCATCTCACGAACAAGGACAAAAAGGATCTCTCATTCCAGGGTACATCGTCATATGGAAGCACTAAACAAGGCCAATCAAGCGGTCACAGCTCATCCCAGCCTTCAAAGAACTTCCCGATCCTGGACGTCTCCATCCCAATCCAGAGCAAAGAAGGTCTTGTCAAAACCCACGAAACAAAAACTGACCCCTGGTCTGTCAAGAAAGACTATGCCACTTTACCGCCTATTCTTCCAGACCTTTCACCACCTGCAGAACCCTTGTCCCCTTTACATTCCAGCGAATCAGAACAGGACATGGAGGAAATCGACAATACAAAGGAGCAATCTCTTTCCCCCCACTGCAAAGGTTCTTCTGAAAGGACTGTCCCGTCGCATAATTCAGAGACCCAGCAAAAGGAAGCGTCTCACCTCGGCGGAGACGCCCCGATGCCGGCTTCCCAGACCTTTCCGCTTCCGCTTTCTTCCAAGCCCAACTTGGCCAACTCTAGGAAACCCATGGCGCTGGTTCGACCCATGGACGGACCCGACCAGGTCAACAGCGAGTCCCCGGACCTAAAACAGTCACCTAATACCTATCACGGGCAGTCTTATGAAAACTTGTCCGATCTGAAGACGTCTGTAAGCAAGCCGAACCTTCCGCCCCTAAAGATCCCGTCACAGTCTGTAGAGGTGAGTGTCGGTCTTTTAGAATTGTGGGTAACCGATTCCGAATCTTTACTTTTGAGAGACGCTGCGTTTTTGTGGCCTTTTGTTCAGCACAAAAGGAATGTGAAGCATGCATGGTATTCAAGGCCCAGCTGGCCTGTAGGACATTTTCATGCTCATTGTCTGGAACTTCTAACTGCCCTAGCATATTACACCCCCCACCCCCGCCCAAGCATATTACACCGGTGGAATTTCAGGATGTAGCCTGACCTTTTCACATCACACTAGATATCGCTCTATTCTACATCCCAGTCAGTGATTAGGGTTTGAAGAGCACACAGACTTGGTGTTGGCTAATAGTTAATTAGATTTGTCTGTCGATTTATTACCCCGTTCCTCGGCCGCTCGCTCAGGGGGTCGCACGGTTACAGCGTGTGATGCAAAATAGTGTTAGCAGGTGCACTTGAAAACCTCGCTTCGTCAGAGTCGTTCGTGACACGGTCAAGGAAATGGCAGATCCGACCGAGCGTTGAGAAATTCACCCGCATTCCATTCCGTCCGCTCCGTAGATCGACGTTCGTACCGACTTCCTGTTCCGTATTATCTGTCATTACTTGCTCAGGTCGAAGATTCCTGCGTCAGGCTCGTTTGTTTTGCTTAGTAGTCGCCTAAGATTTGCTTCGGCTTTATACAGTTCTTTTCAAAACTCTTTTACGTCAAAATGTAAGAAACCCCTTCGTTTGGACCCGAGGTCATGATCAGATGTGGGAGGGGCTGGACTCAGTGTTTTGTTGGTGAAAGCGGTACACGTGCCACTGCCGAGTCGTCAGTACGCTGAATAGACGCTTTCACAGCTGTTAGCGTTAATCCAGGTCAGAGAGGTGACTCATTCACTCAAAAACCCGCATTAACTACTGCGACACACACACACACACCCCTTACTGCACGCACATTTACTCCACATAGACACACACAATATTGCGCACACACACACACACAACTTACTACACACGTATTGCTACACACCACACAGACACCTTGCTATGCACAGACACCTTACTCCACGCCAAAAACGCAGACACACACACACCTTACCACATACAGACACACACACACCTTACCACACACAGTCACAAGAATAGACATAAGAATAATAAAACACTTTTTCATCACAGTTGTGATGAGCATGGCTCCGGCTTTCTGAAAGTGCTTCCCCACAAAATAAACAGCCTTGTGCGTGCAAAAGTATTGTAGGCTAAAAAATATTATTATTATTTTATGCTATAATCTTAAAAGTCTTTAGCGGATAGCATCAGGGAGCAGACGACCGCGAGTCTGTTTTTGTGCCAGAGATGTTTAAAAGGTCAAACGTCACTTTGAAGTATAAGGAAGGGAAGCTAGAAGGGTATCGGATTTGTGTGTGGGTGTGTGTGAGTGTGTGTTAGAGAGTGAGAGAATGTGTGTGTGTGCGCGCGCACGTGTATTTGTGTGTGTGTGTGTGTGTGTGTGTGTGTGTGTGTGTGTCTTTGTGCGTGTGATTGTGTGTGTGCGATTTTGTTTGTGTGTGTGTGCGCGCGATTGTGTGTGCGTGCGCGCGATTGTGTGTGCGTGCGCGCGATTGTGTGTGCGTGCGCGCGTTTGTGTGTGCGTGCGCGCGATTGTGTGTGCGTGCGCGCGATTGTGTGTGCGTCCGCGCGATTGTGTGTGCGTCCGCGCGATTGTGTGTGCGTCCGCGCGATTGTGTGTGTGTGCGTGCGCGCGATTGTGTGTGTGTGCGTGCGCGCGATTGTGTGTGCGTGCGTGCGCGCGATTGTGTGTGCGTGCGTGCGCGCGATTGTGTGTGTGTGCGTGCGCGCGATTGTGTGTGTGTGCGTGCGCGCGATTCTGTGTGCTCGCGCGATTGTGTGCGCGCGCGATTGTGTGTGCTCGCGTGATTGTGTGTGTGTGTGTGCGCGCGATTGTGTGTGTGCGCGCGCGATTGTGTGTGTGTGCGCGCGCGATTGTGTGTGTGTGTGTGCGCGCGCGATTGTGTGTGTGCGCGCGCGATTGTGTGTGTGTGCGCGCGATTGTGTGTGTGCGCGCGCGATTGTGTGTGTGTGCGCGCGCGATTGTGTGTGCGCGCGCGATTGTGTGTGTGTGCGCGCGCGATTGTGTGTGTGTGCGCGCGCGATTGTGTGTGTGTGTGCGCGCGATTGTGTGTGTGTGTGTGCGCGATTGTGTGTGTGTGTGCGCGCGATTGTGTGTGTGTGTGCGCGCGATTGTGTGTATGTTTTTGCGCACGTGTGTGTGTGTGTGCAGAATGTTACAGAATGGTATAATTGAGCAATAGCAGGCGGTGTTGGTGCACACACTCAGGGTGTGTCTGCATGAAGCCTGGCTCTTGTCCAGAGAGTCAGTGAGAGAATAATGAGAACCTGCTCACGGAGACGGGTCACAACACGCTGACGGCTGAGTCACCGGCCGACTTTCAGACTCCGTACTGAGCTGAGAACCATCAGCGTCTGCACCCGTTTACACCGTCAACACCGTCATCTTTTAAAGCAGAGCTCTTTTAAATATAGGTGGATAAAAATGACAGAGCAGTACGACTTTAATATGGTGGTGTGAGAGTGAACAAAACATCAACAAACGAATGATCTGGTAACACAACGACATACAAGGATATCAGGGACATTTCAGGTCATGGGGGGGGGGGGCATACTCGGAAACTCTGCATCAATACCGAAAAAAAAAAAACTAGAACAGAAAATTCAGAAAGAACAGAGCAGGACAGAACTTATGGAAATTTAAGAACAAAACCAAGAACAAAAACAACAATTCTAAAAAATAAATAAATAAATACAGAAACTTTTCTACGGAAACCAAAAATGCTACAACGAGTTCAGAAACGCAACAACAAAACCACAAAAATAAATAAAAAAAGAAATCTGCGAACGTTAGGAACACAACGAAAAAAAACTAGATGATGGACAGCAAAGACAAAGAAAAAACAAACAACCACAACGGCAGTAAAATCGAAGAACAAAACAAATCTGTGCATTTTGACAACAAACGTAATAACGTACAGAAAAAGAGTAAAAGTTTAAAAGATGTTTTTTTTTAACATGTTGCTATGAAAACGTTAAGAATAGATTAGCGTTACGTAGTTTGCGTACTTTGACGTTCTTCGTTTTTTTTTTTTTTTGTAAGTCTATTAACAGCGCTCTCGTCTTTCATGGGACTGACGGCTTATCGTGATCGTTACACCTCGCTACTCAGTTCCGTAAAACCTTTCCGTTCGATCCGTTCGGGTTCGTAGCGCCGGCGACGCGCGAGACCAATTACGACAACGGACGTCTTAGCGAATTCTCTAAGAGCAAGTCTGTTTGTTTTATTTATTAGCGTCTGATGTATTCCCAGGGGCCGAAGTGAGGTGAGGTGAGGTCATGTTTCATATCGTAGCCGCTCTCCTGCTCCCAACAGTGACAGATGGATAGATAAACGTTCCCTTATCCTACTTTCCCATCACAAAGACGACAAGTCGATACTAGTATTTGTCTCCGGTGGCTGACGATTTTGTCTCTCGTCTTCATTTGTCGATCTTCTAGAACGTCGTTGTAAACTCGACCGATCTAGAATCGACAGAAATGGCTACATCGTTTTCAGAAAAGTCTTTGGGGGAAAATATTCAGCAATAAGAACCTTTATGAATCCATCTGTTCCGCCGTTTTTCCCGCTATGTTAAACAAACCATTTGCTTTTATACAAACAAATTTTCATCTTTGGTTTTTCTTTAAAAAAAAAAACAACAAAAACAAATCCATGCTAGCTAGCACGTGCAAGAATAAAATGTTGAATTCTCAAATCAGATAAAGAGAATTCTTTGTGTTATTTTATTAACTAATCAACATGTGACTTTATCGAAGCGGCTCAAACGTCTTCCTCGTTAACGCAAAGCGCGTTTTGTGTTTTGTCTCCGTCGAAGGAACCGCAGTCTAACGGTCGTGCTGGAAAAGTAGGTCAGTTGAACAGGAAGCGTCTGGCTAGCAGCTGCTCGGCTGCACGCTAGTGTGTAGTGAGTGTGCAACACGACTTGCACCTTTAATTAAAATTGCG